>NW_022436992.1:4567118-4693288 GCF_009761245.1 Sapajus apella | reverse complement strand
AGAAAGAAAGAAAGAAAGAAAGAAAGAAAGAAAGAAAGAAAGAAAGAGAAAGAAAGAAAGAAAGAAAGAAAGAAAGAAAGAAAGAAAGAAAGAAAGAAAGAAAGAAAGAAAGAAAGAAAGAAAGAAAGAAAGGAAGGTAGTTACCATGGGCTGGGATGATGTGGGAAAGTGGGGAGATATCCATTGAAGGATGCATACCATTAGTTATGTAATGAAAAACTGCTGGAGACCTCATATGCAGAATGGTAACTATAGTTAATAATATGTATACTTGAAATCTGTTACAAAAGTAGATCTCAGTTGCTTTCACCACACACACACACAGAAATGTATAAAGTAAATATGTGGGGGGATAGATATGTTAACTAGCTTAATTGAGATACTTTAAAGATGTATACACATCTCAAAGCACTCTATTGTACACCCCAAATATATATACTTTTTAATGTGTAAATCATAGCTCTATAAATGTAGGAAAAACTAAAAAAACCAAAACCTTAAAAAATTGCTTTCAGTAAATTTCTGATTAAATCTGACACAAATAAATGTAATTATTAAAGATTGAAGAATAGATCACTTTTTCAAGAAGCTCTGCTGCAAAGGGAAGAAAGATGTATTTCTAAGTTCAGGACTAAATAAAGTTGAATGTGGGTTTTGTTTGTTTTCTCTTTAAGTTTTACATTGAAGGACTAGGAAGAGATGATTGGAAATATTTAGACAAAGGGGATGGTTGCCTCTAGGAGGGGGACAATTCTAGAACACGAGTTGAAAGGTAACCTTAGCTAGGCACATAGGTGGGATGTAGTCAGGGGTACAGTTTACATATCTGTAGATGTGAAGAGGAGAGGGACTGAAGAAGCTCTTCCTAAAGATCCTGTACGTTAATGTCATTGTCAAGAACTCCATCTTCGGAGTCATATTTTCTGATTAATATCTCTGTTCCTCCACAAAATGTGTGATGGTGAGTAGTTAGCTTAACCTTAAGGCGACTCAGTAGCTTCATCTTTAAAAGTGAGATACTGACAGTTCCGGCTTCCAGGGTTTGTCAGGAATGCTAAGTGAATTCATACATGTAAGTTAATTAAAATTGAGCCTAGCCATATGCCTCTTCCATTTGGGCTACTATGACTAATTACCATAGGTTTTGTGGCTTAAACAATATTGACTTTTCACAGATCTGGAGACTGAGAAGTCTATAATCAGGGCACCGGCAGAGCCAGTGCCTGGTGAGCACTCTTCCTGGCCTGAGGATTGCTGTCTTCTCGTTATATCTTCACAGACCATAGAGAGATGGGGAGCAGGCTGTTTTGTCTCTTCTTATTAAGGCACGAATCCCATCATGAGGGCTCCATCCTTATGATATAATTATGTCCCAAAGTCCACATCTCCAAATATCATCACATTACAGATTAGGTTTTGGCATGCAAATTCCAGAGGGACACAAATATTCTGTCCATGGTGCTGTAAGAAACTACCAATACATGTTAGCTGCTATCGGCAGCAGAGGTGGTAAAACCTAAGACTGGATCATCTGCTGAGAATTTTTGAAAGAAGGCAGACGAGGCTAAAAGGAAAAGGTAAATCATTGGGAAAATGCTATTGAGAAAAAAAGAGCAATCCCTATTGGGATTACTGAAGTATTGACATGGAGCTATCTGAACCTGCTCCTAAAGGCTCCATGCTCTCTGGCCTCCTCCAGGCATCAGGGGGTCAGGATCTGTTAGGCTCCTCGTAATTATTGGATGCCTTTGAACTAGTACTTACTGTAAGCCAGCTTGATTGCTGCTTACTTTGCGGACCTAGGAGCCAGGAATAAGGATGAAAGCTTTTGATTCATTTTTAAATTTAATTTAGAAATGGATTGGCAGATTTCTTTGGATAGAGTATTAGAATTTGCATGAAGGTTACAATGCTAAAGAATTTAGAGATCATGGACCATATGTTTACAAACCAAAGTCTGGCACACTGCTTGGGCTTCTAATGAATATTTCACTGTGTGAACTTTGTCAGATTTATTGACTGTATATTCATCGAATTGGATGAAATTAGAAAGAAAAGGGCAGCTACTTTGTAGATTAGAGAATTTCTAAAATATTTGTAAGTTAAACTTATGATAGTAATGTTTTGCGATTGTAGGTGATAATTATGAAAATGAAGATCACTCTCTGGATTCCAAATTCATGCCAGTAATGACATGTGGGCATTGGGGAAAAGCAAACAGAAAATTAACAATGTTAATTATTAAAGAGCAAAGGGCAGTGAATTAATATTGTGAGCAACTGGGAGTAACAAATAATTGGCACTTATCAAAATTATTTCTAGAAAATCAATAGAATGAACTAAATTTAGTTATATGCATAGGTTATATCTAAATGTTTTACCATAAGGAAGACCCACTACTATGACATCATTCTTTTATTTGAGAGAGGTCTTAGATAATATTTAAGGATGTCCCATATACATCTCTGTTGATAACAGAAAAAAATTAAAGAATAGAAATAACCAAGTTGAAATTGGAAACTAAAATCTTGGAAGAGATTCCACAGTTATACAGTTCATTAAACTCTTTAGAGCTATGTTGTCCAAACATTATGGGTGGAAAAATCAGTTTGATGGTTTGCAACCAGAATTTTAAAACATTGAATAAGACAGCAAATATTAGAGTAGTAACAGCAAATGCTCTATGATACTTTCATTTCATGTGTGTGTGTGCATGTATGTGTGCATGTGTGTATGTGTTTGTACAGGACAGTGATAAAAAATGAACAGTTTGAAAAAGAATATTTTAGAATATATGAAAGGGAGAACACTCAGGTAGGAAATTATAAAGTACACATAAAATTGAATTATTAGCAAATATTAACAATGAATCAATTGATCAAGCTCTGTGATACAGTTTGGCTGTGTCCCCAACTAAATCTCAACTTACATGGTATCTCCCAGAATTCTCACGTGTTGTGGGAGGGACCCAGGTGGAGGTAATTGAGGACGACATATTACTAGATCGAATGAAAGTACAAGAATGAGATATTCTCTAATCTGAGGAGACCAGAAACCAAAACAAAGACTCAGAAACTGAAAATATTGCAGGGTTTCAAGCAAGTGTAAAAATTTGGTCCAAATTGTCAGAGGCTATTGATAAGAGGAAACTTGGACATGCAGGCAAATTTTTATGTTGCTGTCTCTTTCTCCCCTCTTTTAAAATAAATGTTTTGACAAATGAGATAATGTCTAACATGGGAAGTGCAGGCAGGATTCTCAAATGGAAAGTGGCATGTAATCTGTGTCATAATTTTTCCTGCTGCTTTTTCTTGGGATAGGCTGATGGCTCAATTTGTGGAAAAATAATTGCATAAACTATGACTCTTGAATGATGTATCATAGTCAGGATCTCCAGCTCTTCTCCTCTGTATGTAACTCTTACGTGGAAGTTAGAATACAGTTTGAGGGAGGTTTTGATATGGTGTCTGTGTTCTCTTCTGATGCATGAGTTTCTTAGGGGAGAGACCAGTCATATATGTTTTTTGAGCCATCAGCACTTTTGAGCAGTGCTGACTTCCTCACAGTAGGATAGCAGTATCTATTCATTGACCTGAACTGTAGAATTAATCTGAAAACAGTAATTAAAAACCTACCAGAAAAGAGGAAACAATAACTTAACAGTCATAAGGAGTACCAAATGCTGTGGTGGGATTTATGCAAGTTATAGACCGACTCTTTGAAATAAAGAGGAAGTCTTAGCCAACGGAGCTATAAAGAGTTATGTTATAGGGTTTTGGAACAGTTTGTTCAAGATATCAGCTCCTTTCTCTTGTGAAGCTGTTGTTCTGTCCGTTTTTCTGTGCTTATTAGCTTATCCCTCAGATTTACTTTTATTATTACATTTTCACACAGTTTGAACTCTTATATGTGTGTACTGAAATATCTGAGTGAATAGAGTCTATCATTGACTTACATTTTCCAGAAGAAGTTTTGAAATTTGTTTTTGTTCTATTTGTTTGGAAGACTCGGATCACATGATCACCTGTGGACCACTCACAGGAGCGTGGTGGGGTTGTGGGGGAAGGATTGGGTGGATTGGCTTAGCCAAAATTCAGCATTCTTTCCTGGTAGTTGAGAATGGAATCACATTTCTTGCAACAATGTTGGTCAGGAAGGGAAATCATAGCATTTCCTTCCTCTTTTTTCTCTTGCTGTTTATATGTTGGAGAAATAATGCCATTTGTTCTGTAAATTTCTAGCATTCTGGATTTGGCCGATTGCATCCTCAAGGTGTTACTTGACATACTTTCCAATTCCCTATGATTCCATCATGCTGAGCTGTAGTGTCAGGGTGAGGGAGGAAGCAGATCATGATTCAAGTGCCACAGATCTCACTTTTGTTTTTACTCTGATTTAGTAGATTAAAAAAAAAAAACAGAAACAAACAAACAAACAAATAACAAGGATTCTTATTTACTATATGCCCATAGTAGAATTTTTGGGGACTTAAAATGTTTTTCATGACGTAACTTTCCCCAATTATGACTGCTTTACTGGAAAGTGAGTTCATAGAGCTCTGTATGTCACCTTTTTGGAAGGAAAACTTGATATTATGCTGGATATATTTGAACTTGCTTTCTTCCACTTTTCTGACTTATCATTGTTCCATTTTTGTATGCATTTTGCCCTATTTGTATTGTTTTTTGTTGTTGTTGTTTCTTGCGATATATAATTTTTTCTCAATTCGTATTGAATGTATATAGGATATTTATTTAATCGGTTATCTTTGAAATTTTACCATATGTGTTTTGCTTTAAAAGTGTCAGATTAAATTAGTGGTCATAACTGGGGGTGATTTTGTCCCCAAGGAATATTGGGTCATGTCTGGAAACATTTTTTTCTGCATCTTACATGTAGTAGATGATAGAGGACAGAGATGCTATTTATCATCCTCCAGTGCTCAGGGCAGTCCCTCACAACAAAGAATGGGCTTGCACCAATGTAATGTCCAAATTTCATTGGTGCAAGGTTGAGAAAACGTTAAGTGAAACAAGAACTGAATCCCCACTCCGTATTAGTATAAGGCACTTAGAATGCTTCTTCTTCCTTCTTCACATACTCTGCTTGTCTGTTCTTTTAGTTCTGCCCTGTATTGTTAAATCCTTCACTCATGCATCCGTTGTTTTTATCCCTCTAGTCTCTGTTCACTATTGATAGGTTTTGAAGCTTTGCCTATATTCTGTTAAACCAGCCATGCTACAAATGCAGTCAGTATTCTTCCTAAGCTTTAGGTGTACTGTAGTGACAGGGCCACTTAGAACACCTAATCAGCTATCACACCAAGGTAGAAGTCTCCTCTGTCCCTTTTAGGATGCCATACAAAAGTATGCTCAATAAGAGATATTTCATTGTAACTATCAGGTCAGAAGTTCACATAACAGGTTAAGGAAGGGGTGACTGCACCATGTTATTTTGCAAATTGTGCTTTTGCAACAAAGCTTATGCTGGTGAATGGTCAGCACCATGAAACTCTGCAGGATTGCAAGGTAACAAATGCTGGTGTTTTCTGATAAAAGTCAAGTTGGTGAAATCGGCCTGTTCTACTGTGTTGCCTACATAATTTGCTTGCCTTTGCAGCCAGATTTCGAGTTTAGATTCCTTGAGATAAAACTACCTCCATTTCTTCTAGACACTGACAGATCAACTTTATAAAACACGAGTGTATAATAGCAAGAACAGTTGCTTGATTCATCCCTATTAGGGGCCCGTCTTGCCGAGGGATGGGTAGTCAGTGCTGTCACTAGGTGCTGCGCAGAGCTGTCAGGTGTAATAGTTCATCTTTGACTTCCTTTGTTTTGGGAACCTATTCTTGTCAAAGTTGGAATAAGTAATTTGAACGCTTTAGTTACAGCCAGCAGAAATGGAATCAATACATGCCAAGATTAACTTCAGTGATTAATCCCAGAATCAATGAACCAAATGATTATCATTTCTGTCAGCTGAAAATTCTGGGATGCAAGATTGTGATTAAAGAGGTGGGTTAATTTTCATCATCTAGCTTCTGCAGCAGACATAGCTGAAGCTACTTTTTTTCCCACTTCCTTGGCCTTGCAATTACTCCAGCAATACCTTCATGCTGCAGTCAATTCCTGTGTCACACAGTGGGGTGCTCGGAAGCCAGATTTGACAATGATGAGAGAGGCAAAGTCATCTTAGCCTAGGCTGCTACATCTCCAAGGAAAATGCCAACCTAGTGAAACTTCTATCTTTTAAATCAGAGTGATTATTCTGACTCTGTTATGGGTAGGTGGGTGTTCACTGTCTTTCAAAGGAGAGCAGAAGGAGGCTGGAAGAAAAGCTGCGGTGCTTTTCTTCTTTGGTAGCGGTGCTTTCCAATGAAGACACCAGGCATAATGTACCCCCTGCAACTAGCAGGACTGTGGGTTACCATGTACCAGGCATGGTGCTCGGTGTTGCAGGTATCCTTTCTTATTTAAAGAGCATAGCAACTCTCTGTGGCAGGTGCTGTAAATATCCTCATTTAACAAATAAGGAAACTAAATCTTAGGCACTGCATTATCTTTCCCTAAAAGACACATTTAGCTTAAACTCAGGTTTATCTGATTCATTATCATCTGGTTTCAGTTGCTTATTTAAGATCAACCAGATATGCCTAGGGGAGATGGCTCTTTTTAGGGGTTCAGATGTATCTCCCCAAAGAGATATGTGAAAGTCACAACTCCTGATACCTCAGAACATGACCTTGTTTGGAGATAAGGTCATTGCAGACGTAATTAGTTAAGATGAGCTCATTCTAAAGCCGGGTGGACCCCTAACCGATATGACTGGTGTCTTTATATGAATACATCCATGTGAAGACAGGCACAGATGACAGAGGACTGGAGTGAAGAATCTACAAACCAAGGAATGCCAAAGATTGCCCACAAACCACCAAGTTTCAGAGTGAACATGACCCTGTCAACCCCTCGATTTCGGGCTTCCCAGCCTCCCAAACTGTGAGACAATGCATACTGATTGTTTTAAGCCATCCAACATTAGTTGTACTCTGTGACAGCAACCCAAGGAAACTCATGGGTTAAAGGCATATGTATACACGTATTATTGGAATATCTATTAAAATGAGCAAGCAACACATAATCCCTAAAACCCTCTCTATATAGAACACAGTGTCAAATAGTGATGGCAAAGTCACAACCTTGGTCACAAGCTTGGCTAACAAAACACTTATAATTTATTTCTCATATACTAATTGCCAGGCACTACCTGGGTTGAGAGTCCATGCCACAAGATGAGCTCTAACTCTGAAGCCAGATCTGCTTTGATATGAGGCTTTATCATATCAGAGCTTCGAGACTTTGGGGGAAATGACCCAATCTGTCCTTTGTCTCAGTTCCTTATCTTTGAAATGGGGAAGGTGATCATAAAGAGGTTGTTGTGGTCTTCAGGTAAGGTAATTCATATAAGGTGTTTAGCATAGTGCTTGGCATATAACCAAAGTTATTGTCAGGTATTCAGTAGCTGTGTGAGGTGGGAAAGGTAATCCACATTTTATGAATGAGGAAATGGAAACTTAAAGGGGTTAAGTTATTTCTCCGGGACTGCAGAGACAATAAATGGCAGAAGGGGCATGGAACCCAATGTTCACGTCTCCAAAGTTGGGGGTATGTTTCTCCCACTGCACTGCCTCCCAAACCAGAGCACGCAGTCTCGTCTTGAAAATAAGGGGCTGGTGTACATCAGAAGATTAATATGAGTACATGGCAATATACACAAAATGACTCCCATGGGTAGTATGACCACCCACTGAGAGTGTTCTTGGCTTGTTGGCACACTCATGGGGATTTCACTCTGGAGGAAGTGGGATTTCCTGTCATGTGAGGTTGTTGAAAGAGCTGGTCCCCTCTCACCAATGTCAGGAGCATCTATCAATCTGACTTGGTTATGGTTCCATAACTTTGGAGAATATTGTAACTGAAAGAGAGAGGAAGAACACATAAAGGGGAGGGAGAGTTGAAGATGGGTAAGTTCCATTTCATCTCCCATTAGGCTTATGAAGTGGGGTGATCAGAGACTGGATATCAATATTTTTGAAAGCCTTGTTGGCTAGAAATCCCATGATTTTTTTTTTCTTCTTGCTCCAGCGATGGAATAACCACCTTTCTTTTCAGAGCCAAACATAACATTTCAGTGGACCCTTTGTTACACAAAGCCAAAGCCAAAATCTAGCTTCAAAATGGAAAAATTTAAGATCACTTGGAACTAAATAATTTGCCTGCAAAAGAATCTATACACCGTTTTCACTGTGGACCAAACTTCAAGTTGAAAAGGGAAGACTGGCACTTCACTGTTAAGTATGATTTGCCAGGGTAGACACACATATCAATCACATACACTGAACATTGAGGTGGTGGGATGTGTTAAAACAATTTGAGGTTCCAGAATCAAAGAACACCATCTGTGATAGAAACACAAAAGCCACTTCAAATAAAATGTTCCTGAACTCTTAGCCTCAAACCACTTTGTTGATAAAATTATTGAGCTTGTTCCATTTATATCTGTATTAACTTTTAACCTCTGCACAATTCCAATAGTAAAAGATTAATCGCACAGACTAATGGTGTGGATTAATGAGGGAAAATCTGAATTACTGATGATACCCATGCCAAAAGTGTTGAACAAGAATGCAGTTTTATCACTTTCACGTGGCCTTTAGTATTTGTATAACACTAAATAGTAAATTCCAAGTATAAAGCTTTTTTAACAACCTCACATGACATAATGTATTGAAAATACTTCTACATGTTAAAAGATTCCTTGTACACGTAAATGAGTTATTGAATTGTTGAAGGAAGCCTCAAGAATCTTGGCTGTTAATTTTAGTCAATATCTCTTTTAATTGCATGATCTTGAGTATACACAGAGGAATTATCTTGAACTTTTAACTCTACAAGACCTTCAACATTTCATCAGACAGTCACAATTAATAGGTTAGTAACTATCAATATTTTCTGATATCTCTATGCTGTGTGGGAAAGTCACCATTGCTTTGGTTTGGGAAGGTGCTACTTTGTGTAAAGAAGCAGAGAACCAGCAGGTGGCAGTGTATCCCCACCTGTGGGAGGACAGTCCCTTATTCATGAAAAGCCTCCACGCATGCTGGAAACAACACAAAAGCGTTTCTTTGCTCTGCGGAAAGTGGAAATTCATCAACCATTTTCTTTTTTTCTTCACACAGCTGTGGAGTGTTGGTGAAGTACGTCCTCTCAAACTCCTTGTCTTTTGGGGGCGAGATGCCAGCTCACAGGTCCTCAGGTGCTCTTGCCATTTCCCAGGGCAGATTTTGCAAAGTTCTGCCAGAGACCACTCAGGCGTCTGTGTCAGAGCTGTGACAATATGAAGTGTGTGCTCTCCAGAAAAGCAGTATCCTGCAGCACACAATTGGGGTAATAGAAAAGGTGCCAGGGGAACCCAAGGGCTCCCAATTCCTCACTGCCTGAGATGATAAAACATCCCTGGGGGGATGCTCAGCAATGCAAAGACATGAATGGATGAGCTGGAAAGAATCTTGGAGTTCGTGGCCTATCCTCTTCATTTCAAAGACAAAGCAACAACGGCAAACCAAAATTACCCACCCCAGACCACACAGCTCATTGTGTGTAAAGGCAAGACGAGGGCTCAAGTCTCCTTTCAACCCAGTTAATCTTTTTTCCCCACACATTTGCAATGCATTGGCGTTAGGTAAAGTTTGGCTGGGCACTGTGGCTTATGCCTGTAATCCCAGCACTTTGGGAGGCCGAAGCAGGCAGATCACCTGAGGTCAGGAGTTCGAGACCAGCCTGGCCAAACTCCATCTCTACTAAAAATACAAAATTAGCCGGGATTGGTGGCGGGCACCTGTAATCCCCACTACTCAAGAGGCTGAGGCAGGAGAATCACTTGAACCCCAGAGGCAGAGGTTGCAGTGAGCTGAGATCATGACACTGCACTCAAGCCTGGGCAAGTAAGCAAGACTCCATCTTAAAGAAGGAGGAGGAGGAGGAGGAGCAGGAGGACGGGGAGGAGGAGGAGAGAGAGGAGGGGGAGAAGAGAGAGAAGGAAGAGAAGGAAGAGGAGGAGAAGAAGAAAAGTTCTATACAGGTGAAGGGAAAGGGAATGTTTTTGTTTACTGCCTTTTGTATTTCAGGCACTATGCTTGTTTCTTTTGTACACACATTTTCCTTTAATCTCCAGCTGCTAGCAGATGTGATCATCTTTTCATAGATTCATCACCTGAAGTGCAGAGGGGTTACATGACTTGCCTAGATCACTTGGCTAGTAAACGGTGATAGACATTTGTGTCTCACACTTGCAGAGAGAAGCAAAAGTCAGTTTTTAGACATTGTTAAACACCTGAGCAGGGGGGCATGTTTAGGATTGGAGGGCCAGCGCCAAAGGTTGGCTCCTCCTTTGTATTTATAAATACTACTCTGGCTTTCATGTTACGCTTTTCCCAGTCCCATTTCACATTCGAATCTTCCCACAAAACTTTGTCTGAACACTCCATCTCAAAGTGCTTAATGCTCTGGACAAATATATTATTTTTGCTTATCAGGCATGTATCATTTACTGCTTTTAAGAAACAGTGATCTTTTTATGTGTAAAAAGAATTTTTTCTTCCGAGTTTGATAATAGATGATTACAACGATTCTGATTGCATGAAAGATTAAATATTTAAGAAACTAGTTAGGGTTTACAAAAATGGAATGAATTCCTCCAGGGAACATCGATAACGCTCTCTCAGTTCTGATGTTTTCTAGTTCTGTGTGTTGAGAATCTTTTAGAATGGGGATCAGTGCCCTCAACTCTCCGGAATTGTTGAACTAGTGACTTAGTACATTGGTCAGGCCACCCTTAACAGCTGCAGGCATGGGGGTTTTCTGGAGAAATGAAGCAACCGTCAGTTTTTCCAGTCTAGTTTCTATGGTTCATGCAGTGTACACTGTGCATAAGGTAGATCCTGCGCTATCAAAACCAGAGTGACTTAGATTGTGTAGGAAGTCACATGTGGACTAATGTGAGAAAATTCAGTCACCAGTGGAGTAGCTTAGAGCTAACTCCTTCCCAAAAGGAATTGCACGTAGAATGGCAGCCATCATTACACAGAGTAGAAGCCTCTTTTTGAGGAAGTATTTTTTCTAGGTAAACAAAGAGGAAGTGGGCCATCTGTGGTTACTGTGTTAAGTGACACGGAAAAGTTTCCCTGTTCCCAAACAGAGTGGACTAGTGAAACTAAGGTGATTTTTATGCTGTTATACTACACTTCTGGGAATTTTGTCATAAATCTGCATCACAAAAAAAAAAAAAAGAGGTTTTTGTGACTGTCTCTCTAAATCCTGAGACTGAGTCACATAGCTAGGTATTTTATTCCTTAAAATACCGAAATCAGAAAAGGTAGAATGAAAAAAAAGTATAGCTTTGGAATCGGACAGGAGTGAATTTGATTCTTGATACTGGCATACATTAGCCATTTGAGCTTACATGTCACATCAGATCTCATTTCTCTGCCTATGTGCAAGTGAGGAGAATAACATCAGCTTTAAAGAGGATTGGATGAGGAAATGTTATGTTTGTGAAGCATCTAGAATAGTACCTGCCATTTAATAGCTACTTAATAGAATACAATAACAGTTATATGACCAGTGAGGCAAGGCCACTTGAAAATGGTTTGCCACTGAGAAGAGAGGGAGAAAAAGTCCTGTTTTTTCATGGCAAGCCACTTGCTCACTCACTTGTTCATTCATTCATTCACTCACACACATTTTTTCTCTAAGGTAAGCACTTTGAATTGGGATTGTTGAGTCATATTTTACATGTATGTTTAACTTTATAGGGCACAGCTAAGCTATTTTTGAAAATATTTGCACTAAGTTACATGTCCACCATGTATAAGATGGTGCCGTGTATGAGAGTACCAATTGCACCACATCATTGCCAACACTCAATATTTATACTTTTAAAAATTAATTCAGTTAAGTAAGTTGTAGAGGTATTTTATTATAAATGTAATTTGTATTTCCATTGTAATTAAGGATGCTGAGCATTCTTTCATGTTCTTAATAGTCATTTGCTTATCTTTTTTAATGAAATGTCTGTTGAGATGTTTTGTCTATTTCTAATTCTGGGTTATGTATCTTCTCATTGTAAAGTTGAACTAACTTCTTATCCATTTTTTTATATTGTCAAAGAAGCTATAGGTTCTTTGTTAGAGAGGTAAAGCAATTTTTTTCCCAATTTCTGTCTTAACTATTTCTTAATGGAATTGTTTGGGAAGAAAACATTTTTAACTCTTATGAATTTAGAATTTTCAATATTTTAAAAATGATTCATGTTTGTCTTTCGCGTGATGTCTAACAAGTATTTCCTTATACTAAGTTGATGAATACTTTCTTCTATGTATTTTTCTTTTTTGACTTTTTAATTTTTGAGTTCATAGAAATAGCACTGTAATCTAGTTTGAGGCAGATTTTGTGAATGGTGTAAGGTAAGAATAAGAGTTTATTTTTTTCTCTAAGTTTATACAGCAACAGTTGATTAGTAGATTATCATTTATCCACTGAAATTTTGTGTCATCTTTCTTTACTACACAAAACATGTCCAGTTCCATTTCTGTACATATACCTATAATCGGATGGTCTTGACTTCTGTAGCTTTATGGTAAGCTTTGAAATTAACTATTGCAAGGTCTCCAATTTGAATCTCTTTTCCAAAAGTGCTTTATCTATTTTTGGTCATTTTCATTTTTATGTACACTTTATCTCATCATTATTTACAAAACCCTTCTGAGATTTTGATTGGGATTTTGTTGAATATATGGCTCAATCTGGGCAGAATTAAAATCTTAACAATAATAAATCTGTCAGTTCATGAACATGGTGTATTTCTATGTTTATTTACAATCTTATTTTTTTCAGCAATGCTTTGTAATTTTTAGTGTATTTTTAAAAATATTTTCCTGAGTAGAATAATGAGAGTGGATATCCTTGTTTCCTTTTTCATTCTTTTTCAGTCTTTCACAACTACGTATTCTGTTAGCTATAGTTGTTGTTTTTTTTTTAATATCTTGTTCACCAGGTGACATTCTTTTCTACTCCTGCTTTTCTAGAGTTCTTACTATGAATTCACAATAAATTTTGTTAGATTCTTTTCTACATCTGTTATGAGAATTATTTGGTCTATTTATTCTTTTAGTGCGGTGAATTAAGTTGATAACTCTCAAATATTAAACTAGTTTTAGATACCTGGTATAAGTCCCACTAAGTCATGATACACTATGTTTTTAACGTATCACTAAATTCAAATTGTTAGCATTTTCTTAAGAATGTTTTTGTATATATATATTTATGAGAGATAGTAAACTCTAGTTTCTTTGTAGTTGTGCCTTTGTCTTGCTTGGGTATTAAGATAATGCTGACTTTACTAAATGAATTGTAAAGTATTCCTTCCTCATCTATTTCCTAATAGTTTGTATACTATTGGTATTATTGCATTTTTTTTTTCTTAAATGTATCTAATTCACCAAAGAAGGCATATCGGTCAAACATTGTTTCATGAGTAGGTTTTTTATATTACCAATTATATTTCTTTAATAGATACGTTATTCAGCTTTTCTGTTTTTTGTCAGTTTTGATTATTTGTGTTCATTAAGACATTTGTTTATCTAATTTGTTTCATTTTTCAGCTGTTAAAATCCCGGAATTTTTTTTGTTGGTTAATTAGAGATACACTTTAATTGTAACCACAGATTATCCATTAATATGTTAATTTCTGTAGGCACTTCATTACTGATCCCAGAACTATCTGCTGCTATGGTATTAGGTCCCTGGATAATTTCAGAGAAGGTAAAGACTGTTTAGCTCCATTTTTCTATATAATTTCTGTAAATTGTGATATAATACAGAACATAAAATTTACTATTTAACCATTCTTAAGTATACGGTTCAGTGTCACTAAATACATTCATGATGCTGTGAAACATATATTTTTCTTTATAAATGCTCCAAAGTCTGGAAGGGCAACTTGGGATACAGATGAAACTTACCTTGGAACTGGATATTTTGTAGAAGAAAATTTTTAAAATCCTTCATTTTTTTTCTTAATCTTTGACTGTTCAGAGAAGACCTTTATTTCCCTTCTCTTGGCATTCTGTGACATCCCAGCATACTTAGAGGAACCAGGACTTTGATGAGTGATTTGTGTTAATAGTTATATTT
Organism: Sapajus apella; assembly: GCF_009761245.1. Taxonomy (NCBI): domain Eukaryota; kingdom Metazoa; phylum Chordata; class Mammalia; order Primates; family Cebidae; genus Sapajus; species Sapajus apella. The sequence continues at coordinate 4,679,036 of NW_022436992.1, read as the reverse complement.
GCCTGTCCAGAATGGATTAGAATAGTGACTGGCGAAGTTTTTCTGCAATAGAACAGGTAATACATATTTTAGGATTTCTCGTCCATATGGTCTCTGTCACAACTACTCAACTCTGCCATTGTAGTTCAAAAATAGCAACAAACACTACACAAATGAACAAGTGTAGTGTCCCTTAATAAAAATTTATTTACAAAAACAGACTATGGCCAGATTTGGTTTGCCAGCTATGGTTTGCCAATTCCTAGATTACAACATTGACATTGGGTTGGGTACTGTGGCTCACACCTGTAATCACAGCAGTTTGGGAAGTTGAGGTGGGTGTATCAGCAGAGGTCAGGAGCTGGAAACCAGCCTGGCCAACATGGTGAAACCCTATCTCTAATAAAATTACAAAAAAAAAAAATTAGCCAGGCATGGTGGTGGATGCCTGTAATCCCAGCTACTTGGGAAACTGAGGCAGGAGAATCACTTGAATCTGGGAGGTGGAGGTTGCAGCCTGGGCAACAAGAGTGAAATTGTCTCAAAAAAAAAAAAAAAAAAAAAAAGAACATTGACCATTGACATTATATGGGTCCTACATGCAAATAAATAAAATGTATTTGCAGGTTATTCTTTGATAAATAACAGCAAGGGTCTGGGAGAACAATGAAGGACTGACTCCAGATGCCTGCAACATAAATAAGGGGTACAAAATAGCTTTATCCCCTCCTTAACATTTATCCTTAGGCTAATTGTTGGTACATTGTTCTCTTCTGTAGGCTCAGATTTTCTCAAATACTGTCATAAGTTAAAAGATTCTCTTCAGCTATTACAAAGAAAAATGCAAATCAAACGCACCCAGTTAAGCATTATAATCACCCACCATGATTTTCTCAATTGTTCTAAGTGTACCCCTCGCCTGGTTCAGAATCACAGAGAATATTCAGTTTGGGTTCATCCTAATTTTTACTATGTTTATGGTCATATCCCTCTTAGCTAATGGGTATATTTTTGCTGTTTTGTTTGACGACTTCAAACATGAGAATTCATGAGAATTGAAACAGAGATTTTTGGACCTGCTTGCACACATTAGAAAAATCAAAGACTTTGTCAAATATTTGTCATGGTAAAATATCTAAAGCTCTGTTTCATTTGTCATTGGAATTCCATTTTAGTAAAATTTGTAAAATAATAAAGAGAACAAAAAAGGAAAATCAGCTGCTAGGAGCTGTTTCTAGCTGGTTTCTTCAATCTTTTTCTACACATACACTGAATTCCCCTAGAGGAGGATTTTCAACAGTATGGGTGACTCAGTAGTTATCCACTCTAGCTGCACGTTATGAATCCATCGTGTTGGGTTAAAACACTTTCTAGTAGAGAATGTTAGCTGAGGCAGTCATTGGCAGCTTACAGCAGGCAACTTTCGATTGGTTTTCTTTGGTTCCTACCCCCCATTCTCATTCCCATCCACCTTTGTGACCTCCATTCTTCACAAGGTTGCTTGGGTAGTAGTCATTTTAGGTACCACGTGAAAACACTTGTCTCTGATATCATTTTTGGTTTCTTCATTTCACACTTAGCTTGCCTTTCTACTATTTAGGTAAATAGCTGAGATTGCCTCCTTGGACCTCACTTAAAGAACAAATAATTGGCTGGGTACGGTGGCTCATGTCTGTATTCCCAGCATTTTGGGAGGCTGAGGCCATTGGATCACCTGAGGTCAGGAGTTCAAGACCAGCTTGGCCAACATGGTGAAACCCCATCTCTATACAAATACAAAACTTAGCTGGCTGTGGTGGCAGGCACCTGTAATCCCAACTACTCAGGAAGCTGAGGCAGGAAAATTACTTTAACCCAGGAGGCGGAGGTTGCAGTGAGCTGAGATCCTGACACTGCACTCTAACCTGAGTGACAGAGAGAAACTCCATCTCAAGTAAAAAAAAGAAAGAAAGAAAGAAAGAAAAAAAGAAAGAACAAATATTAGGGTGTTCATCTTTGTTTCTGTCCAATGCTGAATAAAATGTACTAGAAATCACATATATTCATGTAGGTGAGACACAGAAAGTTCAGTGAGCCAAGATGAAATAGGAAAGAGTGGACTCATGTAATAAAAGATATAGTAGTTTCAGCAGCAGGTAGATTGCTGTGGATGGTGGGGGTGAGGGGCATTCAGCAGTGGAGTAGTGTCATAGCTCTGGAGAAAGAACTACAGATCAAGGGCAAATGAAATACTTGAGAACCCAGATAAGCCAGAGTAGTGATTACTGTGAGTTATGGTAGAGAACCTGATTCCTTGATCAACAATTCCTGGTGCTTAGTGAGAGGAACGAACTCAGAATTGGGAGGAATGTGGTGATCTTGGCTGTGTCTGGCACTTTTGAAGTCATTGATTGTGCATAGGGTAGAGAACTGAGGAATGGCAAGTTAGTATAGATGTCTGGGGATGAAGAACTTTCCAATACCTTGTTCTATATCCAGTGCCAAGGATGTGGAGTTATGGATTGCAGCTTAACCCAAATGAGACAAAGGAATGTGGCAGGACAAGAAATTTGGTAATATTTATAATCCTCATAAAGAACCCAATAATAATATTGTCAGGAAACATGAATGGAAGCGATGTCATGGGCTCTCCTTGTATCGGCACATTACTCCTTTGAAGGTTAGCTTTCTATCTCCATTCCTGTTTTGCTGCAACACCATTTTATTTCCAGATATGACCTCTATACGTTCAATCAAAAGGTAAGCCTTACGCTAGATAAGAACAAAACCTTCTTCCTCCAGAAATTATTCTTCTTTTAGAATTATGTTGTCTTTGAGCTACATAAAGCATCCCATCAATGGCTTTGTTGTCTGTGCAGCATTAAGAGGCTTTTTAACAGAGCCCATGAGTTCACCGTTTAAATCAGTAAATTCCAAGTGACCATCTCTGATAACTTAAACTACCTCACTAGCCCTGGTGTCCATTTTGGACCATGTGCTAACACTACTCTTTGAAAAAGAGAATCCCTGATGGTAGTGCTAGCGAAAGTTCAAGGTCTGAAATAGAGTTCACTTTTTGAAATTGAAAACTAAAGAATTAAATTCCATGACTTGGTCAAAGACCAATGTACATCAGTGTTTGATCTGCACAAGAAGCAAAGCCTTCAGATTCCCCAGGTCTTTAATTACATGCTCTGTTTCTGCAAGAGGTGGCTAGAAAGCCAAATTCATGATTTAACATATAAATTTCTTTGAGAAGTATTTAAATAAGTTTGTCCACATGCATGGATAAAAGCTAAACAGTCCATTTATTAGGTTAAACCAGGGATATTTTGAATGCATAATGAATCTTTAGAGGACAAAGATTTTTTTTTGTTTTGAATATAGAAGCATCTTTGCTTGTCTTGCCATTGGATTCACTTTGAATCACAAATTGTGTTTTGTGGCCGCTATTCAAGAGATATATTTGTGTTATGGAGACCAGCTCTTGCTCTTGGGTGAGCACAGCTGCAGGAGAGCCAGGATGATCCAGTGCCCTGTTCAGAAGGACCTTGACCCAGCTTTCCCCACAATGGCTGTGGCTCACCTTCTCTTTGCCACGGTGTCAGTTTTCATTACCTTGACATTTCTCACGCTTTGATGTGTGATATGAAATGGTAGCCTTTGGCAATAGATGGGACACAGAGCACTTGCCAAAGGAAAGGTGTGGAGAATGGATGTGACAAGGTTATTTAGATTGCTTTCTTAAGGAGTTTCAACTCAGCTGTTATAATGACGCTACCAGTTTCTGTATCAGCTTGCTTGTTATAGGGGGAAAAAATCTGTGTATCCCCTTAAGAATTTGTCATGGATGCTTTTGACTTCACTGCCTACATTAAAAGTACTGTTTAGTGAGGAAACAAAGTAACCAGTCATGTAGGAAAATTTCATCAACACCATTAATTTCCATTTCAACTGCTGAGACCTAAATATTATAATGGTGCCCTTTTGTTTACGTGTTGCTATTGCCGACTCTTTTTTCACAGGTTTTTATTTTGTTTTGTCTAGTAAAAGTCCTTATGCTCTAATTAAGAAATTCTTTTTGTCTCTCTGTCGTCTATAGTCAAATAATAATAAAAATATTCAGATGCTTCTTTGAATTTTTTTCCCCTAAAGATGTAATGAAAAAAATATGGGCTGGAGCACAGAGGTTGTAACCAGAAATTTAATACAAGCTTCCAGAAGGGCATATGAACCCAGTTTTGATCTGGGATGAGACTGCTCTCTAGCGGGATGCAGTGTGAGGGTGGTGTGTTAGCAGTAAGCTGTTTTAGGCAGGCGGGCAGTAACAGCATGATTCCAAATGATGGATTTGTTTGGTATCAGGAGTCTGTTCAGCCAGTAGCTGGAAGAGCACTGTGTGTGTGTGTGTGTGTGTGTGTGTCTGTGTGTGTGTGTGTCTGTGTGTGCTTGCTTGCTTATGATTGCCTGAGCCAGTAACTGGAAGAGCACTGTGTGTGTGTACTTATAATTGTCTGAAATCTGACTTCTGTCCCTATATTCGTTTTCTATTGCTGCATTTCAAATTACCTCAAGCTTAGGAACTTAAAACAATGCAAATGTATTACCTCACAGTTTCCAGGGATGAGGAGTTAACTGGATCCCTTGCTTAGTTCCATCAGGTTGAAATCAAGGTGTTGGTTGGAACTGTTATCTCATCTGAGATATATTTTTTAAACTGTTTCAAACCCATATGGCTGATAGCAGAATTCAGTTTCTTACAGGTGTAGTAATGAGAAACCCTTAGCTCCTAGAGGCTACCCTACCGCTTTTCATAGATAGCTCACCTACAATAGCAGTGTGCTTTGTTGCAGGAGTATATCTATGATGCTTCACTGCTTTATAAAGGCCTCACCTAACCAGGTCCGGCCCACCCAGAGTAATTTACCTCTTGATTAGCTTAAGGCTAACTGATTAAGGGCCTTAATTACATCTACAAAGTCTTTTCACCTTTGCCATAGTCTGTTGACCAAAAGCAAATTACAGGTTCTCATCTGCAGTCAAGGCTGTAACACCAGGGGCCAAAGATCATGGGGCAATCATGCAATTCCACCTCTCATGGTCTCTATTACTCTGCATAATGGATCCTCCTCATTGCCATCTCCAGCAGCCTCTTCTCAGATCTCTCTCTCCATACGGAGCACTGCTAACTCCTCTCCCCATCTGTCTTAAAGTTTTCTAATGTTGCTGTCTCCTAATTTTCCTACCAGAAAGATAGTATATGATTAGAGAAAGCACAAAATATTTGAGGTCAAACGAAACCTAATCTTAACCCTAGCTCTGGTTCTCATCAGGAATCATCTGCAAATAGCTTGCTGCTGTTGTTTGAATGATGCTGCCAGTAATTAGCAAATGCAAAGGAGTTTCCTCTTCCTCTGCTTCCCCATTTCATTCTTCCCTTAGTACCTTCCGTTGGCAGACCCTAAACAGAGAGTCTGTTTGGCAAGAGAGTCCAAGAAATACGGATTGCAGGCTCCGGCGCCAGCATCCTGAGCAACATATAGAAAGTGGGCATGGAGCTGAGAGACAGTAGGTAAGTAATGAGCACAGTTATTTACCTGTTTAAGCAACAGTAACATGGTTGAGTAAATACATCTGAGCCCAGTTGGGGATAGGAAACATTCCCTTTGGATACAAGTTAGCTTCAAGTCACAATTACAGATTATTCTTTTCTTCCAAGCTATCTCTCTCTTCTCCTCATACCTATTTGGCCAGTTAACAGTTAGCCAGGGCAAGTACCCCTTTTCGGGGCTTGCTGGGCACCATCCCAAAGCATGGAAATAAAGGAAAATTCTAAGTTCCTTCAAGGGAAATCTTAGGCACCTAGCTACCCCTAAGCAGTAAATAAACAACTTGATAATCAAGAAGGTAATAGTAGCTTAAAACAATAGCCAAGGAAGTTAGAGTCATGAGAATGTTTGGTTCCCTGTAGACACTAAAGATGACATCTTAACATATGTCCCTGAGTTGTTTTTGAGAAACCCAGACCCCCACTAAATGGATGTGCTGGCACATAGACCTCAGAGAAGGAGGATCTGAGGACTGAACTCCAACTGCTGCTCTTTGTTTTAAATTTCTTTCTGAAGGGCTTGGAAGTCACAGCCATGAGCCCTAGCTAACATTCTGCTGATCCTAAATTTTTCGACAAAGCTTCACCTCCTTAGCCAATGACAAATCAGAAAAATCTTTGAATCCACTTGTGACCTGTAGCTACCCTGCTTTGAGATGTCTCACCCTTTCAGGTCAGACCAATGTATAACTTCTATGTATTGACTTATGACTCTACCTGTAACTTTGCATCCTTGCCTTTAAAACTCTTACCTGTGAGCCATTGGGGAGTTCAGGTCTTAAGCATGAGCTACTAAACTCCCCTTGCTTGACGCTCTACAATAAATGTCCCACTTTCTATAGCTTCAATCTCAGTGTCAATGTTTGACCGCTGCTTCAGGTGGGCAGATCCAAATTCGGTTTGGTAACAACAATGACTTTCCACTTGGCATTGTATTAGTTCAGCAGACAGGCTGTGGCCTCTTGGGTCCCCCTTAGACCATTTCAGCCCTTGACCTTTCCTAGGATCACTCACTAAACTGTTTCTAGAAGTTCTGCCCTTCAGGACTCTGCAGTGTCTCTGCCTTCCCTGAAACCCCACTCATCTAGTACTTTGAACTGCAGAGGTTTGCATGCAGCAGGCATTGCAATTAGGGATTGCCGTAGACGCAGAACCAGTTCTGACACAGCTACCATCCAATGAGACTGCTTCTGAGGTTGCTCATTACCTGTGTGGCCACGTGACATCCTGACCCACTTTAAATCACCAGCCAGCAAGGCTAAAAGAAGTCAGTCTCCCAAGGGTTAATCCACTTGTACATTAATTTGCTCCTTTTCATGGTGCCTTTAATTGTTCTGGGTTATTGTAAAGGTGCAGAGATTAATTAGCAGATTTAAAACCTTGAAAGCATCATTACATAATTTTAGTCATCAGCAAACCTTGGGAAAACTTAAAATATGAAGGCACTAAATCATTTTAATTGGAAATGTAACTGGGTGCCTTTATAGAATATTTTATTGCTTGTCTTCTTAACAGACAGCTGCCTTAATGTGTCCTTAGACAATGGAGTTCATAGCTGGGATGCTCCTTGGGAGATCTTGTTCTTGTCTTGGTGTGAGGAGGTGGGAATTGCCTGTAGCAATCAGTATCATTAAGTACAGGTAGACACTGCTTTAAGAAATCCTAGCATCTGGAAGCTAGAATATGCAAATTAAGTATATTGGGAGTTTATTCATGTTACAAAGTTTACCTTTTAACAAACAAAATAATTTGAGATTCTACAATTATGCTCTTCTTTATGGTATTATAGAATAATTGAGTAAGGATTCTTTTTGTGTCAGGTATTCTAGGGACATGCCTCTGGGTTCTAGGAAATCCTGTCACATCTGCAGATCACTCATCCTCACAGGGCTGTGGATTGTGAGCAGGTTGATGAATCAAGTTAGGGATTGCTTTGCCTCTCACTTGCATGGGCACACGGCTGTCTCATCAGTACCAAGCTGGCCTTCTCCTCCCCAGCTTGCTCTGCACTTCCTCATGGGTGATGCAGGAAATGCGTAACCTCTGAGGCTCCATTACTGCCTTTTAGGGAGATTATGCAGGTCCCTTGAAAAAGAAAACAAGTGAAAGTTAGGAAGAGAAGATGATCTATGAACAAAATTTAAAAAGTAAATATTGGCTTTAACACAAACTCGACAGTTGCTGTTTTTTATTTGATGTTTATGTTTTCCCCAAGTGCATAAGATCAAGGTAACCAAACACTCCTGAATTCCTTGATGGGTGAAAGACGGATCTCTTGGAGTTAAATTTGGCTTCTGGCTTCTGAGAGGTAGTCTGAGTCATCCTCCTCTCCCTCCAACCTCCAGCACCCCACATTCATTCAGATTCACCGAATTTGCTAACAATTTCAGGGGAGGGACAGTTCAAGTTTCCAAGTTGTCCCGTACATATTGCTTTAAATTGCTGTGTCTGCATATGGCTCTTTCCGCTGTCTGTTACAAAGATTCCTGTCTAGGCAGTGGGGAGGCTGTAGGGGCTGGGCACAGGCAGCCAGAACAAAAGCCCAATGACTACCTTTAGCTTGTGTCTGCTGCTCCCCATTTGCCAGCTCTTCTGGGCATGCCTTTCTTCCCATTTTGGTTGCTGAGCTTGTGTGTGGGTGCATGTGTGTTTCAGCTTCTTTTTGTCCCTAGGAAAAAGTGATTTAGTCAAATGGAATGATTAACATTACTTTTTTTTTTTTTTAATAAAAAAGACTGAGTCAAACACAGACCCTGGAGTGGTACTTCATTGTCTGTTGTGCTTTAGGTAACAACACTTGTATTCCTAAGAAAATTCTTTGAAATATATCCTTTGAGGAAAAGTCATACTGGTTTGAGAAAAGAACTATGTTTATAATAACACTGACAGTCATTTATAAGTGAGGATATTTTCTTCTCTGTACAATTATTGTCTATCAGATTCCTAAAATTAATTTTTGTTATTAATGTCAATTATAGAAAAATAATTCCTAGCCTGTCTGAACATTTAAAAATACTCAAAACTACTTAAGACAACAATGCCCAGAGAAAAATCACTAACCATTAATTATGATTTCCTATGTTTCTAACCATTCTTTCTCACCCTCTTTTTCAGTATGAACCCAACTCTTTTGACCTTAGGATTGTGCTTGGATTCAGGAGTGGGTATAGTTCTATATCTAACTTAGGCACAATCCCAAACCTTAATCTGCACCAGCATCCCCTGAGATGCCACATGTTGCCATCTGGTCTTCATATATCACTGCACCTGGCCTAGCATCTCTGCCCTCTCATTAGACTGAGCTCTTCTTATTGATGATCTTTCCTACTTAGAGGAAAGCCATGTCTTCTCATATCTCCTTAGAACTCAGTGATTTTCCCCAACATTTTATTTCAAAAAATTTGAAACATATAGAAAATTTGAGTTGTACAGTGAATATATGTATACACACACACACACACATATATATACCTATCACTTAGATCCCACAGTTGTTAATATGTTGTTATATATGTTTTATCTTATGTCTATGAATATATTCATCCATCTATTCCATCATTTTGGGGGAACATTTAAAGAGAGTTGCAGACATCACTACCCTTGTCTTAGACAGCCAGAGATGGTCCTTACCTCCTGACATTCTCACTCTTGTGCTGCCCCTCCTACTTTGTATCAATGTTGTCTATGTGATCAGTAGAATCTGGAAGAAATGATGGTGTGTGACTTCTAAGCCTAGATCAAAAAGGCACTAAAGCTTCCTTTTTGCAATCTTTCTTGGATTGTTCAGTATGGGGAAAGTTAGCTATCGCATCACAAACAGCTCTATGGAGAACACCTCATGATACAGAACTGAGGTCTCCTGCCACCAGCCATGAAAGTGAGTTAGGAAGAGAATCCTCCAATCCCAGTCAGCTCTTCAGGTGACCATTGCTCCTGTTACCACCTTGACTGCCACTTCCTAAAAGAACCTGAGCTAGAACCAACCAGCTGATACAAAATTCTTCTCCTATACAAACTGTGATATAAGAAATGTTCATTATTTTAAGGTACCACATTTTGGAATAATTTGTTACAGAGCAATAGATAACTAATATAGTACTTCGCCTTAAATATTTTAGCATAAATAGAATTAACTAGAATTCAGTATGTATTCTTTGCTTTCTTCTGAGGTTAATTTTACATAGAATGAAATGCACAAATCTTAAGCCATTCAATGAGCTTTGACTAATACATACAGTAAGCAACTCCAATCCCTCTATCGTCAACCTAGGAATTTTCCACACAACACTTCCTAGTCAATTTCTGCCCCATCTCTTAGATGTCATTTATTCTGATTTTTTTTTTTTTTTTTTTTTTTTTTTTTTGAGACTGAGTCTTGCTCTTGTCATCCAGGCTGGTGGAGGGCAGTGGTGTGATCTTGGCTCACTGCAACTTCCACCTCCCAGGTTTAAGCAATTCTCCTGTCTCAGCCTCCCAAGTAGCTGGGATTACAGGCGCCTGCCACTACGCCGGCTAACTTTTTGTATTTTTAGTAAAGACAGGGTTTTGCCGTGTTGTCCAGGCTGGTCTCAGACTCCTGATCTTGTTGTGATATGCCCTCCTCAGCCTTTCAAAGTGTTGGGATTATGAGCATGAGCCACCATGCCTGGCCTATTCTGAATTTTGAATTCACAAATTAGTTTTGTCTGTTTCAGAAATTTATGTAAATTGAATCATACAACTTGTATTGTTTTTGTGTGGCTCCTTTCATTCACTGTATGGTTCATAAGATTTGTATATCTAGTGTGTTTATTAGTGGTTTGCTCATTTTTATTGGTGAGGAGTTTTCCATTGTATGACTATACTGCAACTTGTTTATATACCTGTTGAAAGATATTTAGGTTGGTTTCCATTTGGGCCATTAAAAAAGAAACTGGCATACACAAATTTTGTGTGAGTGTTTCTTCAGAAATATGTTTTTATTTTTCTAGATTAAAGATGTAGAAGTGGCATTGCTGAGTCATGACAGTTATACAAGTAAATGTATAAGAAATTGCCTCACTTTTTGCCCAAGTGTCTGTACCATTTTACACTCCCATTCATAATGTGTAAGAGTCTTGGTGACATCACATTCTTATCAATACTTGGTATTGTTGGTCTTTAATTTTAGCCATTACAATGTGTGTGTGATTTTTTTTTCTGTTTCATGTTTCAAATCTTAGAGGTATTATTTTCCCTTTTGACTCTACAATACTGCTTCTTTTCTCGGATTCACATTGTTCTTTATGTATTCACATGTAGGTTTTACCATATTTTGATTTACTTTTATGTTTCCCATTTGCTCATCTTGAATTCAGAAGTGATCTATTTAGTTTCTACTTTTGTTACTTTCAACTCGAGAGGGATTTGTCACCTTGTTTTAAACAAAACACCATTTCCAAGACAGTGAGCATGTTTACAAAAAAGTCCCTTCATATCACCTTATTTTCCTTGGACAGAATACCAAATTGCTGCATTGTCTAGGTAAACACAAGACATCCTCAAGCATGAACATGGGTGCCGGTGTAATCCCCTTTAGAGATCTGTTCCCTGCAATAGATGTGCACAGCCTTTATTTTGAGTTCCACTGTTTTGAAAAAGATAATAAAAGAGAGAAAACTATATTTATCATTCCCATGCCTGTTGGAAGAATATTTTTTCAACCTTTCTCTTTTTCCTTCACTCTTATTAAAATGAATCTTGGAGATCTACAGTGCCCAGTATGTACACTTACAAAAACACTTCTGTTTCTGCCTCTCCTACACATCTTTATGTGTTAAGACATAATGCAGATGACAATTTTCTATATCATTTTTCCTCCTTCTGGATTGTTTTCTGGGAGGATTTTCTCTTCCATGTGTCTTACATTTGATGCACATTTCTCCCAGCTTTTGATGTTATTTATTTATTTTTTTCATCTTCCCAGGTATGTTACTGAGAAACTGAGGGGCACCCCTAAAGGGGACTTTCCCCATGGTTTTTAATTCCACTTTAGCACCTGTAGATTATACGAATTTGATGATGAGGGCTATGTCATACTCCTATTTTTATTACATTTCCTAACACATAGCAGATAGCGAAAATTAGGTTACAGTTGTTTGGATTAGCTGAGTAACTTTTTGTTATTTTTGAGAGAGGGTCTCACTATGTTGCCCAGGCTATCCTCAAAGTCCTAGGCTGAAGGGATCCTCCCACCTCAGCCTCCTGAGTAGCTGGGGCTACAGGCACATGCCACTGTGCTGGCATGGTTTTTATGGACAATGGAATATCTTTTGAAAGCCATATAGCAGCAGATTCATCACCCATTACTGTCCCCATGCTCACTAGCATTCTCACTGTGACAATTGTGCAGCTGCAGGGAGGCTACCGCCTTCCTGATCTCAAGTTAGAGATCTTCCACAGCCTCGTGCTCTTGTTTCTCACAAGCTGTAGGAACCAAGTTCAGAGTTCGGAATTTCATACTGTTTTTAGAATTTCAGTTTGTAAGTTTTGCATTATTAGATTTAATTCATTATATTGTTATTAATAAATTTAATTTATTACATTTAATTCAACATTCTGAACATGATTACTACACAGAAACTATGGAACTACAGTTCATAGAAGGAATGTGGGCAGATGGTTGGCATGTGTATGTCTGTGAAAAGTTGGGGAATGAGCACAAGTGGAGGTAAGGTTCACAGATTACAGAGAGGGGAAATTGTAAGCAGGGAAAAATGTAGAAACCGGTTTCTGTAGGGAAGAATTTGAGCTCAGTGTTGGTAATAACTGAAGCTGTTCTGTGTTCTGTGGTTTTTAGCCATAGCTGCTCATTGTCTTTACCTGAGGAACTTTTAAAATATTCTAAGGCCTGGATTAAGGCTACAGATAGTCTGTATAGCATCTTTGTACCAACACACACACACACACACACACACACACACACACACATCATGAGAAGGTGCATGCCTGGGTACAAGGCTTGGCTAGCAGGCACACTTGTATGAAATAGAAAAAAGCATTACTACTTCTGGGCAAATTGAGCCTAGTCCAAAAGAACAGACTGGACTTCAGGCCCAAGTTGCCTCTATGGCTGAAGATCTTTGTTCAGTGAAAAGCGTATATGTCTGTGGAAGCTCTGTCAGGCCCCTATCCAGACCAGATGATGTTTTATTTCTGGGATGCGGAACCTGGGAAACTATTATAAAAATTATCCCCAGGTGATGAAGATGGAAATGAAGAATGACGAGCTCTTAAATAGACACAAGGCAAAGAAGCGTGCAATAATTCATTCATTTTCTATTTATTAGTTTAGTAGTTGTTTATTACGTATTTAACATACGTACGTTCGGGAACCTCGTACGTTGATACACTTTTCTGCAGTGGTGGGACTTCTTTGGAAACTTTATGTAAAAATATCTCTACTCATTTTGTGGGCACAGAGAAGGTGCCACACAACCTCTGAGAAGTAACTTCTCCTTACACACTGAACACTGCAACACTGTTCTCTAGTGAACAGCAACCAACTTCTGCCTCTGCTGGGTGTTTCCTTTCAAGGTCACCCTGAAGCTGTAGCTGTAAAAGGACTAACATAATGAGGAACATATGTCCAGGGAAAAGCATTTTATCCCTCTGCCCCTGTCTAGATTTAAGACCTTAGTACTGAAATTACCTGACTATCAGCAGAAGGATTAAACTTCACAGTGACAGACTTAGAGAGAGAGAGAAAGAGACATTCTTTTGACCTCATAGTTTATTATAGAGTTTATGCCATTCCAGAATGAATGCCAGTATTTTGGGGAGTACTTTCCACAGTCTCTGATGGAAATAGGTCCCCAATACCACTTCAGAGGAGTGCCTGATTGATTATAGTAACAATAAATAACACGTTAAAGAGTGATAGGTGTTGATTTATTTTATGACAATAAAGCTAAAACTAATATTGTTTCCTAAATATTACACACACTCACATAATCTGGAGATAATTACTGTTTACAGTTTAGCATTTTTTAAATTAAATTAGTAATATTATATAGGACATGCAGTTGGCAGTCTCTTTTAAGACTATATTATGAGTGTTATATTTCCTTAAATGTGCTTTAAAAACATGACATTGTTTCTAAATGATACAACATGATTAAGACTCCAAATATGCACACTGCCAAGTTATTATCCAAAATTCTTAACTATTTATCTCTGTCATGAGTTTAGGGATCCCTTTTTCCACTACCTTCATCATTCTGGGAATTGTATTTTAACCTTTGCAATGTTCGAAGTGATAATGTGCTTCATGTTTTTATAATGATTATTTCTTATTGCTAGTAAGAAATTTTTTATATGTTTATTGCTTTTGCTTATCCTATGAATTATCGAAAATATAGATTGTTATTTTACATTGTTGGGTAATTTTATTATTGATTTATAAGAACTCTCTTTTATTATAATAATTTATTCTTTTTTATCATATCTTACAGTTTTACCAGTTTGTCTTTTAATTTTATTTATATATTCTTCAGGTAGAAGAAATATTACTTAATGTTTTAAAATCTATTCCAATTTCCCTTTGTGATTTTCACATTTTGAGTTTACAGTTAGAAATTGATTCCCTGCTTTTATAACAGAGATCCATCTGAATTTTTTACCAGTTCCTTTATCCGTACTTTTTGTTGTAACTACATAATTCATTCTAGAATGTTTTTTGATCAATGGTATGTGATACAGCTATAGTTTTATTATTTTTAACTTTTAATTTCATTGTAATTTAATAATCTATCCATTCATAATCATGACATATTATTTTCTTATATTAAATTATTGCCTTATTAGAATAGTCTGTTTCAGAGCTTTCTGTGCTATCTCATTTGTCTGTCTTTCAAATCTGACGTCAGATTTATTATTTATTAGAGTAAACTCAATTAGTTCTTTTTTTCTTTTAAATATTTCTTTGTCTATATTTTATTTTTTTCACATACACATTTTAGCATAATTTTGTTAAATCTCTCCTCTCTCCCAATCCCATAACTTATATTGTAATATCCATCATCACTCTTCTAGAATATTAAAAAATGTAAATCTTTCAAATTAACTTCATTATATTAACTGGCACATGAACAAAAAGAGAGCATAGCTCCATTATACTTTTGAATGGAGATCTAAGATTCTTTGCAGAAGAAATGAAAATTGAATATCCATGACTTCTGCTCCTGTCAAAGGTGGAGTTACAAGGGCTGCATTCTGCTCTTGCCTGGCACAATTGGAAAAGTAGGCAAAGCATGAAATATATTTTAGAAATCTATGGGAAAGACTGAGCATATTCAATAGAGACAGAGGAGATATTTGAAAGCCCCAGATTAAACTTCTATAGATGAAAATTTCAACTAATAACAGATTATGTACTTTAGAAAAATGTATTAGTGAACTTGAAGTGTGTAGTAGAAACAATCCAAAATGAAACACACTGAGAAAAATATTGAAAGGAAAAAAAACAAAACAGAACATTGGCCAGCTGTGGAACAATGTCAAAGAGTCTAATCAATGTGTATTTGAAGCCCCTGAGCAAAGAAGGAAAAGAGAAATGTTTAAAAATATAATGGTGAGAAAAAATTCAAATTTGTCAAAAAAACTGGAAACCTATAGAGAGTTCTGTGATCATTCTAGCAAATTATCCAAATTGTAAGTGATTTGGGGAATCAACTGAATTTGCAGCTGATGTCAGACGTGAGAAGCACACAATGGTTAGGTAATTTCCTGAGGTCACACAGCCAGTAATTTGTGGAGCTGGCACTGAAAGCCCCACTTGTCCAACTCTAAATCTGGAAATCTGAAATAATACTATATGGTGTGAATTACATCAACATATTTCCTTGTACAAAAATATTCTTTTTTTCCAACCAATTCTTTATGTGTATTTTTCTGTTAGTATACTTTTAGATTTGATTTACTGGTGTATTATATAGAAGTTCTACATTGGGATATGAGATTGGTACATAACTTTCTTTTATTGTGCTTTGTAACTGGTTTATTAGGCTAGCTTGAGTAAATTAATTGAAAAATCTTCACTGCTTTTTGTGCTCTGGGTAAATTTATATATGATGAAAATTCTTTGGTGCATAACTATTTAAAAGTAATGTCTCATTAAATCACCCATGCCTTCAGTCTTTCCTAAAGGTGTATTTTCTTACCTATTTTTAAATACAATAACTTTTTCAATATTTTTCCAGGTAACTGGTTTCATTCAAAATATCTACCTCTTTTGAGTAATTTTAATATTTTATGTGTGTATGTGCATATTTTCTATGTGTGTGTGAGTGTATGGATATATTTCTATCTATGTATACATGCATAGACAGAAATGTAATTTTTTCATCTTTTTCAAATTTATTTTTGTTTAATTGTAATTGCACACAGTATTCTTTAATTTGTTTTAATTTGTCTTGTGTCATATTTATGTTTTAAGGATTAATTTTATAAATTTATTTTTATATGTATATGTGTTACCATTATTTTTATTAAAAATGTAGGATGACACCAATAGGAAATTTGCCTGAGGTGCTAATTTTCCCTTTACTTTACATTGCGATTAAATGTTAAATTGCTTTATTATTAGTAGTATTATTATTACTATTATTTTGAGACAGAGTCTCTCTCTGTTGCCCAGGCTGGAATGCAACGGTGCGGTGCAATATCTGCTCACTGAAACCTCCGCCTCCCGGTGCAAGTGATTCTCCTGCCTCAGCCTCCTGAGTAGCTAGGATTACAGGTACATGCCACCACACCCACCTCATTTTTGTATTTTTAGTAGAGATGGAGTTTCTCCATGTTGGCTAGGCTGGCCTTGAACTCCTTACCTCAGGTGATATGCCCACCTTGGCCTCCCAAAGTGTTGGGATTACAGGCGTGAGCCATTGAACCCAGTGGCTTCACTTATTATTTATTGATTATAAACAGTGCTAGCTCAGTATTATTCAACCTTCTGATTGTATTTACATCCTTTTATTGGTTGTTTGCTGACTCCTTGGTACTACATGATAAAGGCCCCCATGGGCCATGATGTTCAGTCAAGTTCTGGTCCTGTGTTCCAGGTGTCTTAAGGTAATGAGAAAAACTCAGAAGGGCTCTTTACTTCAAATATCTGTCTGATTTAAAATGGTGTGGTAGCATACAACATTTCTCTCTAATACAAACTGAGATTTCTTTCACTTTCAAAGGTACTCCAACACTCTCAAAGGACTGGTTATAGTAAAACATGTCTTGTTACTGGCAATGAGAAATCACTTTTAGATATATTAAAAATTGTTTTCTACATTTTAATACATCAATTTCTGCCTTTATCCCTGTCACTTTTCTACTAGTCTTTGGGTTGATATTCAGTATTATATCTTGAGTTGGAATGCTTTTTTCCTTTTGGAATGAATATCTCTGATCCATGGTAGCTCCCAACATGGCAATGATGCTCTCAGCTCTTCTATTAAAGAGTTGTGGAAGGAAGTGGGTTCAACAGAGGAAACAACAAGAAATACTTTTGGTAGAGGACTCACCATCTTCTCCTTCAGCTATGGCTGGTCTAGCTATGAGGAGCCACCATCACGAGAGTTAATAAGGAGTCCAGCAGAGTCGTTTACAGAGATATTGACAAATATTTTACTTATTCTACTTCTCCATCCCCTTCAAGTTAGATGTAACCATACTGGCTTTGCCCAGTGAAATGTGTTCAGAAGTTGCAGTGTTGTTTTTCTGTTTTGGGAAAGATACTCAACGTTTCAGTACCCTTCTGAAAGACTATTAAATCCCATGTCAAGATGTTGACTCTTCCCTCCTGGGTACTTGAGTGATAACAATGATCAGAGCTCCTTTGCTGACTCATGTTGGAAATATAATGTTAATAATAATTAAACATTTACTCTGGATATTTTGGAGTCGATTGTGACTGTGGCATATTCTAGCATTTCCTGACTAAGATAATGTGCAGTCATTTGAGAATTTAAACTTATGTTCATATGAATAATCTCCTGAGCTTCCTAGATTTAAGTAACAAGAGACTTTTCAATTTTATTATATTCTTGATGTTTTTATCATTTTCTTAGTAAGATCATAAGACTTGTCAAGTGTTATTTTACATGACAGGATAGTGATTAAAAGTATGGGCTTCAGAGGCAGTCTGCCTGATTTTAAATCCCAGATCTGCTATTCAATAGCTGTGTAAGTCATAGAGTCACTCCATTCCTCATTTTTCTCATCTGTAAAATGGAGAGGACAATTTCACTCACCTCATGGGGTTGCTATAAAAGGTAAGTGAATTTATACATACAAAATACTGTGATTACAGTGAATTTATACATATAAAATACAGTGAGTGTTACAGTGAAGGAGCTTACCAAATGTTTGCTGTTATTATATCTTTTAATCCATCCACAGTCCTTAACTGAGTTTCTTGCACACATCTTGTTTAAATTTTGATTTAGCAAATGTGGCCTGCCTCTAAGTAACTTTAGGTGAATTAAATGTGATTAACTGAATATACACACACATGCACACATGTGCACACACACACACACATATAGGTTGTAAAAAAGCAACTGCAGTTTTTGCCATTACTTTTCATCTTTGTATATACATAATATGTATACATAGAGAGAGAAAAAGAGAGTGAGCAAGGATGCCCTGGAAGTTTCAAACAATATTCTGAAACTTAAGTAGTTCTTAAAGACTGAGCAGGATCTCAAGCCAGTTAGAATGGCAATCATTAAAAAATCAGGAGACAACAGATGCTGGAGATGATGTGGAGAAATAGAAATGCTTTTACACTGTTTCTGGGAGTGTGAATTAATTCAACCATTGTGGAAGACAGTATGACAATTCCTCAAGGATCTAGAAATAGAAATACCATTTGACCTAGCAATCCCATTATTGGATATATATACCCAAAGGATTATAAATCATTCTATTATAAAGACACCTTCATACGTATGTTCGTTGCAGCACATTCACAATAGCAAAGACTTGGAAACAACCCAAATGCCAATCAATGATAGACTGTATAAAGAAAATGTGGCACATATATACCATGGAATACTATGCAGCCATAAAAAAGGATGAGTTCATGTCCTTTGCAGGGACATGGATGAAACTGGAAACCATCATTCCCATATGTTCTCACTCATAAGTGGGTATTGAACAATGAGAACACATGGACACGGGAAGGGGAACATCACACACCAGGGCCTGGGGGTGGGCAGTAGGGGAGGAATAGCAGGGGGTGAGGGGATTAGGGAGGGATAGCATTAGGAGAAATACCTAATGTAGATGGCGGGGTGATGGATACAGCAAACCACAACCATGGCACGTGTATACCGATGTAAAAAACCTGCACGATCTGCACATGTACCCCAGAACTTAGAGTATAAACAACAACAACAAAAAAGACTGAGCAGGATCTTCTGGAAGATTATAGGGAGGCAGCAGGGATGAGGAGAGAGAGGAGAATAGAGGTTGGGACACTCCGATTATTCTCTCATTTCTCCTACTCTGTGTCTGAATGCCAGGCTGTGCAGGTGCTTCTTGGACATAGACATGACCCAGATGTCAAAATTTTCAGTTTGACTTCTTCCTCATTTGACTTACACACAAAAGCTCTTGAGCTTTGTATTCTGTGGCAGGCTCAACATTTCTATTTGGATATGCTATGTCAAAGGCATCTAAACTCTGTGTATTCAATTTGTTATTAAAATCTCCATGCCAAATGCACTCTTGTCTCATTTTCTTCATCTTAGTGGCACCAGCCTTCATCTAGATCACATGGCAGGTGTGAAGAACCATGTTCATGCCTTCCCTTTCTCTTGCTCCTCATGTCTCCAATTCATGACTCATTTGGGTCAAATTCACTTCCAAATACCTCTTGAGTCTATTTTCTTTCATATCCACTGCTAACATGTTTGCTTCATGAAGCCATCACCCCTCTTGGGTAACTTTCTAACCTTTCACTCTGCCTATGTGCCTCCAGTCAGAGCTTGCTCTTTAGTGCTCTCCACCTGGAGTGGAATGACCATATGGATATATGGTCTCCATGATCCTGTCATATCTCCCGTTATATCTTCAAAGCCTTCTCCTTGTTCTCAGGGTGAAGAATAAGGCCCTTAATGTAGTCATCAAGGCACTGTGTTGTCTTGTCACTGACTGACTCTGTAGCTTCATCTTCTCATCCTGTCTCCCTTAACTCCTAGTATTTATTTTATGAACTTGCCCTCTTTTAGGTATCAGATAAAACATCCCTTCCTGTAGGAACCCTCCCTGACTTATCTGGCTATACCCCATTAATTTTAATCACTGGTGTTTACTTTATGACTCGACATTTGATGCCTTTAGTTATACCTGCAATATCTGATCCCAAACCAAAAAAAAAAAAAAAAAAAGAAGAAGAAGATAGGGAAAGTACAGTATAGTTTCCCTGGTTATTTGTGTTTCTCTGCTATGTTCACATTGAAACCAGAGGATAATGTGAAAAGGTTGCTTGTTTTCAATGGGTTGTCCACACTTTAACTGAGCATCTCTGAATCTCATCCAAAGGTTTTCCTTCATTTGCTATCATTCCATCACAACACTGTCTTTTACACATGCCTTCTCTGCTCTGCACTCTTGTCCCCTGGGAGATAAAACAGCAGCAGTTCCTCGATTTTGTTGTAGGAAGATCTCTGAGGTCTGTTAGATTTTTTCCAGAGAAAATTGTTTGCAAAAGAGATTTTTTCCCCCTAACATTGGCCACTGTGTGCCATAACTTTGCCTTTATATTCTATTTCTCTATTATCAAGTATACCCTCTCACAAGTACAAACTGACTTGGTAGAGGTAGAAGTAGAGATGGAAATGTGAAAGGTAAGAAAAGGTCAGGGGAGAAAGAAAAATAATCTCATCCTGTTATATACTTACTTATTAAAACAGATTTTGATCTGTTTATTTGAAAATAATCTCCCTTCCCCACTAGACTAGAGGGCAGGGACCTTCTCTACTTTCCTCACCATTGTATGTTTCGTAGACAGCACAGTGCTGGACAATAAGATGCTTCTGTTGAGTGACTTAATAACTATGGAATGATGTTTCCATATGACTGAAGTATTGACTATGACCCACACTGAACTTCCAGGGCTGCTTGCTCCTCTTTTAAAACATCTTCCTTCATAACCAGTATTCCATACTTTGAAAAGAATGCGCATTGTATATTTTATTAATTTTAATTTATGATTTGTAGCTGTCAGAACGCACTGAGAATGGTATTATTGGTTTGTTTTTATCGATTTAGGTTTTAACACACATTTATAATTGGTGGTAAATGAAATATTTTCTTTCCCCCAATTGTATGTATTTCTCTGATATGTTGGCCTATATGTGGACAAATGTGGTCATTTTAAATGAAATTTTTAGACACTTGTATATGAGGACACATTGTGTTATAGTTGTGAGAAATAACATACTAGGAAACAAAATGTACAGCTTTGTCTATTTGGCACCTAGTGTCTGGTGACTGACAGTTTAATAGGAAATTCCGGCAGAGCTTACCCTAGATCATGGGACACATGCCACCTGTTTCGATCTAACATCTATTACATTACTGAAAATGTAGATATTTACCTGAATGCACATCAGTGGGCAGAGCTCTAAAAGTTTTATTTTGTTTTGTTTTTTTCCTATTTTACCTTGGTACCTTCTGGTGTTGCAAAGGTACCAAGTTAAAATAGGAAGAAAACAAAATAAAATGGCAAAAATGAGAACAGGTACAGCCACAAGTTTTTCATGTTCTTCTTTGATTCCCAGGACAGGAGAAAGATGTAATGGGGTGTAGGTTTGCAATTGTGTTTTTTTGCTGCAGAATCGTTTTTATTCTACATTTGGCTTAAGATCTTGCTAAAATAAAAGCGAAACTTAGAAACAATAAAGAAAAATCATAAAAATCAAATAGTATAAATTATCTTGGTTGTGCAAATCTGATACTCAGATTTGCTTAATTTCAATTTATTGTTCTTTATTGTATATTTGATAACAAGAGTATCTGATTAATTTTAATACAAAAATACTTTTTTGCCTTAAATAATAATTATTTTTTAATATAAAAGGTAAAACTGATACTGTCATTTTAATCTCAGTGCTTTCAGTGGAATTGTCTTTAGTCTTTTAATTAAGCAACATCTTTTTATATTGAGCAACAGTAAAATTAAAATTAAAAAATAAAATTGAAAGAACAGAGGTTCTTTCAAGCCTTTAAATGAGTATTACTGGCGGTTTAAAATTTTTTGTTATTAATTTTTTTTTAGCTATTTTCACTATCGTTGTTTCTGCTATTTCACTCTTTGTGTTTGTTTCACTGTGTGTTTTTGCATTTTTTTTTTTTTTACTGTGAATACCTCCTTTTCTTAGAATTTTATCTATCAAATTCTTTAATGCCTAGAATGAAGTTCAACTTCCTTTACAGAATTTACATGCTCCAAGCTCCTGGGAAGCTACCTATCTTGATTACTATAAGTTTTCCATTAGAGAATTTCAGACTACGTAACTCACATGAATTTGGACCCAAAACTCCCAGGAAACATGTTTGCATTTACGAGTTCTCCAGAAAGATTATTTACTTTTATTCTAAGTGCCAAGTTAGAGCAAGGCCATTCTCTTCATTGCATTTTTCTATTTGTTGCTATTGCTGTTTATTTGTTATTCTTTTTCACATAGCAGATTCAACTAGATATTTTTTTCAAAGATGTCATGTTATATTTCTCTATGTGGCAAGTCCCTAGAATTGTTTTTTCTTTTTTTGGTGGTGGGTGGGTGTCAGTGCCCCACGCAACAGCCAAAGCAAAACTCAACATATTCAGAATATTAAATAAATGCACAGGGTGAAATTCAGCTTTAATTCTAAGGTTCTTATTTTATTTTGTTTTTTGGTCTATGAGTTCCTTCTGTGGCACTGAACAATACATTTAAAAATATAATTAAAATAGTTTACTCACTATAGGTTTATTAGTTATCTATTGCTCCGTAACAATATTATCACAAACTCAGTGGCTTAAAACAACACATGCTTAGTATCTCACAGTTTCTGGGGGCTGTGAGAAACAGCTCAGCTGCGTTTTCTACCACGCAGAAAAGTGTCACCAGGGCCAGTTTTCAGATGGGGCTCAATTGGGGAAAGATACATTTCTAAGCTCCTGTGGTCATTAGCAGGACTCAGGTCCTGAGGGCTTCAGTTTCTCCCTGGCTGCCGGTTACAGGCTGCCCTCACTTCCTCACTGACTGTTGCCTGGTGACTGCCCTCAGTTCCTTGCTCACTGCCCTCCTCAACTTCATCAAAGCTAACAGAAAAAGAATTTTCTAGCAAACATGTGATGCAGTCTTAGGTATCGTGTTGACAGAAGTGACTTTTGCCATATTCGGTTTGTTAGAAGCAAGTCACAGATTCTGCCCACACTAAAGGTGAGGGGATCACACAAAGGTGGAAGTAAAGCAAGTGGGGATGAGAGGGGCCACCTTAGTGTCTGTTTGCGACAACTACTTTTTAATTCTGTCAGAAAAGTTGTTCACCGTACCCAAAACTGCTTTCTTCTAGAACAAAAGCCAGCATGAGGCACATTTGAAGAATCTGCAAAATAACTGAGGATGAGGGGTAAGATTTGAAAGAAGCTGAAATTTTGGTATCCAATGGGAGAAACAACAACCAATGATTCCTATTAACCACATGTAAGACATCCAGTTTTATTTGGTTTTAACCAATGCAGATGTCAAGTCAAAATGCAATATAAATGCATTGTTCAAAATGTGCCACTCTCTTTAAAGAGCTCTTGTGCCAGCTTCCCTATTTTCCTCCTTGAGCTTGATCCGTTGTTACAATCATGTAAGCCATGGTTTTTACAAGACTTTCAAATGGTCCGTTTCCTCTGTGCTCTGAGAAAACACTGCAAAGCCTCAGCTGCTCATTTCTCCCCTGTCACTTTTGCTCATGGGCAGAATTCTTTATAACACATCAGACCCCTGCCAGCAATGGACACTGTATTTATACCGATAACTCAGGATGAAACAGAAGCATGACCAACCAAATTCCCTTTGCCTCACTGTGGATAATTTTAGCCAAGTAATTTATAGTGGGCAAAATAACCAAAATCACTATTTATCTTTGCGTATATTTACACAGCTTGAAAACAAAACTACCAAACCCAGTAATTCCTTTGTCAATGGTTATACCCCTAGAGGCAAGCTTTCGACCTAGATTTTCACTGTGAGACATCCCTGACAAAATGATAAAGACAGTGACATTTACTTTGTGTCCTTCTATTTCCCTTTCCAACATCTCTGCACCTCATTTTGCTTTACTTCTGAGTCACTCATGCATTCCATCTCAAAAGTCTGAAGTCACTGGTCTTTCTGACTGCAGTTACTGTTAGAACCTTAATTCCTGCTAAGGTGTTAGCTGAAAATGAGATAAAGTGTTATTGTTTCCAGTAGCATTTGCATTTAGCCAACAATCAGAAATAAAAAATTATTAATTAGCTAATTTTAAGTAATGTGACTTCATGGGAAGGGATGGGGTTACTTTTCTGAACTCCTCAAACTATACAAATTTATTTTCTTATAAAACTAGCGCTTATCAGCTGGTTATTATTAGCAGTGTTATCACAATAGCTACTAATTTGGGGGTGGTTATTGTGTGCTTGTCATCAAGCTGAACTCTGGATAGCTTATTTCAATAAACACCTCAGACAAAACAACGTGGTGGGCACTTTTATCATTTTATACATTGGGAAATTTAAGCTTAGAGAAGTTAAGTAACTTGCCCAAGGTCTCACAGTAAGTGAAAGATCTAGATGGGTATGGCTCTAAATGACATCTCTTAGAACATTGTATTCTACTGGAGGTGGGTAATGTTTTACTATTGACAATTATATAGTAGAAAGTGTCCTTGTATATCAGGATCTTAATCCAGATTTGTGTCTAATTTCTTGCTTGAATTTGGCCAATTCCTTTATGCTTTTTCAGTCCCAATGTTCAGAGGAAACTTAACTAAATGAACCACAAGTTTCTTCTTTCATATGTAATCCCAGCATATACTATTATAAATTACTTTTTGTATGTCAGACACTAACGCTAAACTATCAGGTTGCCCTATTAAATTTATGCACAGAAATGAGAAAGTGATCACAACCTTACTGAATTGAGGGCAAGATCAAAATTAAGGAGAGTATTTTTTTGGCCTCTATGAAGCATGCTAATTGCTATTATTGCCCATACATGTTGAATTGTTTGGTTTCTTAGCTGTTAATTGAAATGTAATTTCATTTGCATAATATAAGACTACTATGGCAATCAACACTCTTCTTACTAATTGCCACCCAATTAACCTGTTGTAGGTGTCTTGGTGTCAGTGCAGCATCTAAATATTATCTTCGCACCTTAGCTGATTTGTAGGCCCATGATTACCTTTTACGGCTTATAAAATTTAAAATTAATTGCATTGCAGCTAGAGCTGTGGCTCAACCTTATATCTCAAAAAGGGTCCATTAGGTAATTATTTGATAACTAATTAAGTTTTAGCCATTTCACTAAATCAACTTAAAAACCTTGTCTTATAAAGTAGATTGAAAGGGTCACAGGAGACTCCTGAATGTTCAGTCTCAGAGTCAGTCTTACGACTCAAATTGTTCCTTTATGATTTTTCAGGAACACCTATCCATCATGGTTGAATTCCTTGTCCTAGGGTTAGAAACCTCTTATGCCCAATTTTAGAGGTAGAAATGTTGACAAAGAAAAAGTGTATTATTTTTAACTAGAATTAATGACAATGTCATGACCTGTTCCCAGCCTAGATGACATTTATGATCTGTCCTGAGCTGCTTGTTCCTACCCCTCCCACCCTTGTCTCCTTGCTGTGCTTTGTCAGAGAGGTCTGTGACAGAACAGCCAAGACATCAATCCATACCTCCTAGGGCTGGGTTTGGTTTGGTGGAGTATAGATAATCTTAAAATTTCACTGAGTGAATCTCTGCTCTAAGCTTTTGAGCCCAGAGAGTTATCAGTTATCTCAGAGAATGATGATAAATGTTATCAAAAGAAGAATAAACCCCTAAATCCTTTGTATTAGAAAAAAATCATTTTTAAAGATGAGATCAAGGAAAATAGTATATTTTCAAATTCTAAAAAGTGAGAGGGGTCGCAGATGTAACCACAGCAGATCAAACTGAAGATGTCAAAAATATAACTTAATACTCAAACCTCAAATAGTCCTCCTACTCTGAAACCTTTCTCATAATGGCTTTTCATTTTTCTAACCATTACTAGGTGGCCATTTGAAATATATTTTCTTATGTGGAATTCTATAATTTTTCAATTATAGAAATGAATAAATGCTGTGGGCCTTTAGTGATTTATTGATTAATTAATTGATTCAATATACATTCATTTAGTACTATTACACTTTAGACATTGTACTAAGCTTTGAAGATACAGAGCTGAGAAAAAGACATACTCCCGGAACTGAGACTTTTGGGGAAGTATTAGGAGACACAGTAATTAACGAATGAGTGTCAGGATTATGAAAATAGAAGCAAACTGTACTAGTGAGCCAGATAATGGGAGTCCAGAATAGGCCTCACTGCTCCAGAGAGAAAGCAGCCTTGAGAAAATGACACCTAAGCTGGAAGAGTCTGGAAGAAGGAGAAATAATGCATTAGATGGGATGCTTACTGGTGCTGGTAGGCCTCAAGGATTGGCAAGGATGCTACAGGCAAAGGGAGCAGCAAGCTTCCGCAGACAGACCATGACACAGGAACCTAGAGTAGCTCAGTGTGATCTCAGGGAGGTGGGAGATTGATGTGGAGGTGTAGCCAGGGCCTCATTATGCTTGGCCGTATAAGCCATGCTAGGGGTTAACCCTCAAGTGTGGGGCAGCCACTGAAGGATTTTAATTCCATTTGTGATGTGGTTAGAATTGCATCTTGAAAAGATAGCCCTGACTAGAAAGGGAGAAAATATTAGAGACTCTCATGACTTTTCGCTCCTTTCTCTAGTAATATTTTTATTTCAAAATCTTTGGCTTAGTGAGCTACCTCTAAGACATTAGAGGGAGGTAAAGATCATGTCATGATTGTAGCTATGAAACTACAATCGGAGGAAATGGAGAGAATATTTTCAGTAATAGCCGAAAGGACAAATTATAATATCATAAATGTTAGCTTTGAAAAAGCCAGGCAGTCCATAAAATTGTAAGCTGCTATTACTGTTAATGTAGTTCCACAAACTCCAAGAAAGTTCAGCTAGAACAGAACAAAAGTGAGAAAACAATGCATTGTAGTATTAATAATAGTGTTCTATATTTATGTAGCAATTTATGATTTTTGAAACATCTGCACCACAATTATTGGACATAATTATATTAACAACTTTTACATGTAGGCTAAATAAATATTTCTATTTCTGTTTGACAAGCCAGTATATCTACCTTTTGCTTTAGGAAACCATTTTAACTATTTTAAGCTACGTGGCTATATAGAAATGACCCACTTTCCAGTCTCTGGAGTGGTGCCTAATTGATAGAAGCCAATCAGCATCAGTGATTGGCTCAGGGAAAAGGTGATGATAATCTGGATATTTCCAATAAAATGTAACGATATGTTTCCTGAGGACTGTTTTTGTTTGGCTTGGTTTCGTTTGGTTTTTGAGAGAGAGGCAGTTTCTTTTTTTCCTTTAGGGACTACTGCCAGAGACTCTTCTCTTCCTGTGAGGAGGTGTGAAAAAGAAATGTGAGTTTTTGAACTATGTCAACCATTCTAATCAGTTCAAAAAAAGTTTCTGGAGCTGCAAGGAAATCAACATATGAAAGCTGAAAGTGAAGTTGAAATTATGGAAGGCAGGATGGAAAGAAACTTGATCTCTATTGACATTGTTTGAAATGTTGATTGAATTTTGCCTGAAGCCTGGGTTACCTGAGGACTTTGCAGTTCCATAAGCCAATAATTTTTTCTTATTGTTTAAGCCAGTTTGAATTGGATTTTCTATCACCTTCACCTGAAAGAGGCACAAACAAGAGACAGTAACCAGATAACTGGAGCAAAGGGTGAATTCCTTAGGTGCAGTGCAAGAAACATAAATAGGAATCGTAATAATCAAGACAATTTTATTTTCCTATCAAGCTCAAGAATTTTAGAAATAATCAATCCAGGTCTTGCATAATGTTCTCAGGGAAACAAGTTCGTCTGTCTTTTGTTCTTTCATGCAAAATTTCCATTCCCAAGATTGCTTCATGGTCCAAGGTGCTCATTGGAGCTCCAGCCATTGTGTCTACTTTCCAATAAATAGGAAAAAAGAAGGCACGCCTTTCCTGTGAGGACACGTTTGGGAATGTATGCACATCACTTGTGCTTACATCCAAATGACTCAAACTTAATTGCACAGCCCAACCTAGATGCCTAAAAAATATGAGAAATACAGATGTTATTCTACATGGCAACAGGCAAACTAAAATTGGGGCCCTGGTACTACGGAAGAAGAGAATAACAAATAAAACTGGAGACAATTGGTACACACAGAGACAGAAGAATATAGAAGTTCACAGACTTGAGAGGGGAATGAGGCATGGAAAAAGGCAATTTTTGAAGGCTAGGAGGTAAAACCATAGGAACGGTCTTCTAGGGTGAATGCATTGGGATTCAACTGATACTTTTATCCAGGTCTCCTTGACAAGGAGTCAAACCTCTGGACAAGAGCAAGTAGTCTGAGCATGGATCACATGCCGGCCTCATGGCTGTACAGAGGTGGTGAGAGGAGTGATCTGCCCATTGGGCTTCTAGGCACCTGGGTTTACCTTCCCATTGTGACTATAGCCAGTGAGGGAGAGAATTCTCCAAAACAAACAGGGCACCATTATGTGAGGAATGAAAGTTGTAAGGCAAATTAATAATAATAATAATAATGGTAATGATGATACTTCCCAGGGAAACACATGTAGCTAGAGTCAGAACCAGGAATAGGACCCAGCTTTTTCAATATCCAGTCTAGCGCTTTTTTCCATTTTATAACTCTTTCTAAACTCTGTAAAGGGAGCTAAAATACCATTATTCCTAGTGCCACTGCTGCTCCTTTAATAGGCATTATCTCATCTTAATTTTTGTCTTTTTTTCTCTTACCACCACCCTAGGCTCTAGATAATACCTATACCAGCATTCTTCAGATGAGAAGACCAAGGAAAAATTAGGACTTGCAGCAGGATTTGAGCACAGAGTTTAAAAATTTCAATTTTAGTACTCATTCTACTAGGACAAATGTTCTAAACTGAGGATGATTTTGCCACCACCATCCCCTCTCATCTCACTAGAAATGTTTGGCCATCTTGGAGACATTTTGGTTGTCACAATTGGTTGGAAGGTGCTACTGGCATTTAGTGCATGGAGGCAACAGGTGCTGCTAAACAATGTACTGTGTATAGGACAGGATCGTTTTCCACAATAACATGCAAATAAGGCCAAAGATGAGAAACCCGGCATTAGGACAGTGGAAGGAAGGTTGGATATTTATTTTCTGATAACTTTTAGCACAGAGTCTAGCCCAGTTCTCTTCTGTGGGTAAAGAGCATAGATTAGGAAGCATATGACTCAATAATATGGCACTGCAGCCCAGTCCTGGTGCCTTTTATCTTTTAGTGGGTGTTGTTGACACCCAGGGCAGCCTCATTGTATCAACAGGGAACCAGTGTGGAAGCCCCATTATATCAGTTTGGAATCAGGCCTTTTCCACTGCCCATGACCCTGTAAAATAGTGGGTGAGAGAATAGGCTTTGGGATCAAACTTGGATTTGGGTACCAGCTCTGACATTGACTAGTCGTGTGATGTTGGACTAGTACTGGACTCAACTGTAAAATGGGAATGACAATATTTGCCTACCTCAGAAGTGCCATATAAAGATTAAATTAAATACAGTCTTCAAAACACTTGATACATAGCAAGTGCTTAATAAAAGTTAGATATTTTTGTTATTTAGTAAACTTGCTTTGGCCTATTTAGGAAAACATAAAACGAGAAATTGGTTTGATAGTGTATCCTCAAATATATTAATGTCAGTTCACGTCGGCTCATTTTCTCTCTGATCTCTGTATTTCACTGCCTCATCCCCACCAGGTATAGAAAAAAAGAAATATTGCAATGTTGCTTTACTGTTACAAGAGGAATTTTTTACTTTTTTTCTTTTACTTTAAAAAATGTATTTCTGGGCTGATAAACTTTTGTTGAAGGTTCTGAGGAGCACCCCAAGTCTCATGAATGAAGTCAGACAAGACTGTAATGTCCATTCATTTGCCTCCTTTGAAAGTGGAATAATGGAAGTTTCAGTGTTACCAACCCCAAATTTCCCCTTAAACTAAAGAATAGGGCTTATTGCTTTCAAGGTTTCTTATTCAACTCTTCACATACTCTTTGATGGTTGCGACTTAAATTGCTTTCAACTTTAAACAAAGGTAAAACGGTAGGTGAATACATAAACACTTAAATGGTACCGGCGCTCTAGGCTTATTCCTGAATCTGAAGGCTCATGCTTCAGGATTTCATGTGTCTGGGAACAGCCCTCTCATAGAATGGGCATCACAGAAACTAGTGTAACATATGAAAGAATGGAGAAGGAAGACCTAGGAGAGTTTTAAAGTATAGTTGGCATTTAATATAGGTCTTGGTAAATAAGATGACATTTTTAGGCAGTGAAGATGTCAAAAGTCACTATAGACAGAGGAGAATCCCATGTGTAAAGAGTCTGGGGTGGGCTTGGTTAATGGCGGGAGTGAATGTATTTAGCAAGATATAACTTGGCAGGGTGAGTTGACAATCACAGGGCAGATGAGAAAGAAACATCAGGAGAAAAGGGCACAGGGTGGAAGGGGAGGGAATAAAAGAAGGCTTCTCCAAGAGAAGTATCATACATCATTTTGATTCAAATGGCCTGGACTGCCTGTGTACACTCATTTTGCATTCTGGCACTCAGTATGCTGCTCACAACTTGAGTGTAGGGCTTGGGGCTGGGGAAAAAACAAAGCATGGGCAGAGTGTATCCCATAGAGTATGTCCATAGATGATGGCTATGCCTCGTGACTCTGGACCTGAGCAGGCTCAATCTATTTAATATTAATGAAAGAAACACATCAGATCAAGAAAACAGGACGCAAATGAAAATCATAAAATTTTATGTAAATGAAAACAGTATCACTCTCTGACTTCATGATAGAAATACTTTGATTTATCTAATGGAAAATAATGTGATTTAAAAGGATTCATTAACATCCGCACTATTGACAAACAAATGTTTATTGAGCATTTTATTGTAGGCACTAGAGTGTCTACAATATTGCAGAGTGAGTGAAAGATATATTCCCTGCCTTCACACAGCTTCCTGTCAAGGGCAGAACACACACACACACACACACACACACACACACACACACACACCCCCTAAGGATGAATGCCATGGATAAGTGTTTTGAAAGGCAAGTACAAGGTCCTGTGGGCATGTGTTAATTTTGTATTGCTGTGTAACTAGTTACCACAAATTCATCAACTTAAAGCAACATCCAGTGCTCAGTTTTGCAGGTCACAAATCTGAGTGTGGCATGACTACGTTCTTTGCTCAGCATAACATGGCTAAATCAAGGCACGGCTGAGCTGTATTCTCATCTGGAGTTTGGAGTACTTTTCCAAGCTCATGTGTCTTGCAGCTAGAAGAATAAGGTCTTCATTTCTTTGCTGGCTGTCAAACAGGACATGGTTCTCAGCTCATATTCCATGCCATATGGGGCCTCTCCACCTCCAAAGCCAGCAGTGGATGAGCTTTCATTTTAAATGTTCCACATCCTTCAAACTTCTTTCTTCAGGAAGGGTCTCGTCCTTTTGAAGGGCTCATGTAAATAAATATATTATACAAAAGATAATCTTCTTTTCTTAAAGTGAACTGTGTCATATAATATAACCTCAACACAGAACAGACCAGCTCATCATATTCAAAGGTTCCAGGGATTATACACAGCATGTACTTCAGGAGGAAATTGGGGGACCATCATGGAATTCTGCCTACCACAAGGAGTATTTAAATAGGATATCTAACTTAGATTGGAGTGCAGATGTGAGTAGGAACGACTTCCTTGAAGAATGATGATCTTCAGCAAAGAGAAAGGTCAGTGATTCAGGCCTAAAAACCAGAGTGAGGCACTGCCTTTACATTTGCAAATGAGAGTGGTATCATTTGCCAGATCTCTGACTCTTCATTCATATCCATGCCATCTTGTTTTTTGCCATTGCCAGCTAATACCTAAATCTTCTATATGAAACTGTCTCATTTTCTTCATCTGCATTATCCACCTGAAATCAAAGGGAGACAAAGTCCAGGAAGCCCTGAGGAAGGCTGCAGAAATTGAGGGTCTCCTCCCAATCCCACCATCAGATCCCATTGGCCCTGTTTGGAATCTTGTCTAAGTTGGGGCCTGTTGAAACCTTTTATCTGGCCGATATTTATACTGTGAGGAAAGGCTTGGCTGTGTTTCTCTGCAGAGAAAGTGCCCAGGTAACAGAGATGACTCACAGTTATGTTCATCAGCAGTCAGATCAGACAAATCAAAGCCGCATGGTGTGCCCATGACAGAACTCCTTCTCCTAGCATTTTTCTGAGTCAGTCTGGATTGAGACACACTGGTCTTTAGAACTTTAATAAAATACCATTTCACTCATTGTCATCTTTGATAGTTGGTAGACGGTGATTGCAGTTCCAAGTGGTGGCACCATTTTAGTGAGTGCATTCTGAAGGGATTAGTAAGCAGAGATGCAAAACCCCTTCCACTTGTTTTCCATAAGGCACAGGTAATTCATTTATATTTGACTATATTCTAAAAGTTCTAAATTCATCCAGCTGAGAAAATGAGATGAATAGATAATGCCCCCTTTACTTTGGTGTCTGGGCATGATTTGCTGAAAACTGCAGTATTAGACAAACCAGCTCATATTACTGGCAGATCTTTGGGAGAAATATCTTTTGTTTTAATTTGATGCAAAAGAAAAAAAAAGATGAATAAAATTGCCTTGAAGACTTCCAATAAGCATAGAGGCACAAAGTCATTCTCGCATGAGGAGCAGAGAGTACCAAGATCCTGTGCCCCATCCGAAGTGTGTCTGTCCCTCTACTTTTGAAGTATGTCATGTTGTTTAGTGTGAGCTTCCCCAGCTGAATCCTAACAATGAACTCAGCCTCATTACCTTCACTTAATCCTCTTGGCAATCTGTGGGGTAGAAACTGTAGTTACCTTTATTTGAAAATGAGAAGGTGGGGATTCAGAGAGCACGGCCAGTCACACATGATTAAGCAGCAGTTTCAGGAGCTTCATGCTAACCCGACTCAGTTTTCTGCTGTAGGCCGGCTTCCTATCTCAAAAACAGCTTAGATCTGTTAAGCACTGACTATACGCCAGGTATCTTTTTTTTTTTTTTTTTTTTTTTTGAGATGGAGTCTTGCTCTGTCACCAGGCTGGAGTACAGTGGCATGATCTTGGCTCATGTCAACCTCCACCTCCTGGGTTCAAGCCATTATCCTGCCTCAGCCTCCCAAGTAACTGGGACTACAGGCGCATGCCAACACGCTAGGCTAATTTTTTGTATTTTTAATAGAGATGGGTTTTTACCATGTTGGCCAGGATGGTCTTGATCTCTTGACCTTAAGATCTGCCTGCCTTGGCCTCCCAAATTACTGGGATTACAGGCGTGAGCCACTGGACCCATCCATAATTTCAACTTTTATTTTTGATTCATGAGTAGTTCTGCAGGTTTGTTACATGGGTATATTACATGATCCTGAGGTTTAGGGTACAAATGGTCCCATCGCCCAGGTAGCAAGAATAGTACTCAACAGGTAGTTCTTCAAACCTTGCTCCCCCTTCCTTTTCCCCCTTCCAGTAGTTACCAGGGTTTATATAGCTCCCTCTTATAAACGAGAACATGTGGTGTTTGGTTTTCTGCTTCTGCATTAATTCGCTTAGGACAGTGGCCTCCAGTTGCATCCATTGCATCCATGTTGCTGCAAAGAACATGTGCTAGGTATCTTTTTAAGGGCTTTACATAGGTTAGCTTAAGTTTTATACTAGCCTTGTGAAGTGTTGCTATTATGATTCCCATTTCATCCATAAGAAAACTAAGTTACAAAAATGGTAAGCAACTTATCTCATGCCAGACAGCAAATAAGATCTTGAACCAGGTAGTCTGGCTCCAGAGTCTTCTATACTCTCAAGGTTTGTACTCCCCTGTCTCTCCTCAAACACCTTTGCCTTGGTTGATGAGATGGAGTGATATCTCTTCTGAGTCTCTTAAAACCACAGTGTTTCAAAACTTCAAGGGATCTTGGCTCTATCCTAATCCCACTGACACTCCATGAAGCCCATTCATTCCCATGCTGAATTTATGGCTGTTTAATTTCTACCTTCCATTAGTAAGAAATTAAAGGCATGCCATGCAACCACCTTGATTCAAAGTATTATTCAGTCTTCCCCAAAAAAGGTGATTTCTATTTTCAGAGTAGTTTTATTGTAGAGATGATGAGATTTTTAAAAATATATATATGATAAAACCACATACTCTTGTAGCTGTTAATGTGTTTTAAAGAATTATAGTGATTATTTGATTATGCTTATCTGAACACAGATTTAATTTTTAATTAGAATGCTCCCATGCCTAATTGCTTAGCAAATCTACCTTTAAGTAGTAAATGATGTTTGGGACATTATTGGTAATAAGCCAAATATCCTATTGCAACAGCATTTTATATTATGAAAATATAAATTTTGTGTATCACTAAATTGAATTTTAAAAAACGCATTTAAAATAAAATAAATTTTCCTCTTAAAGTTGAACAAAAGACGATATTTACTTTAATAAGCATCAGGGATGTTTTTTAACAGTATGTTTTTCCTGTTGACATGGCATACTGTTTAAGGCATTTCTTTTATATTCCTGAAGAGGTTTTTCTGAGGCACACCAACTGTGTTTTTCCTTTGAATAACATATGAGCATTAGCTTTTTTTCCTGGGTGTCTTATTTCTTAGTTCTCCTAATTTCTGTTTGTTTCTTTTTCAATTCTGTATACGCTATTTAGATATTGCTTACTTTGCAGTTATTTTTACTCAGAGAGCTAAAACTTGCAAGCATAAATCCCTCTAGAACTAGATTGAAAGAAAGACCTTAAGGTTGGGAAGCTTTTATATGGAAGTGGTTTTGAATTTTTCCGAGCATAGTCCTTCTTCTGATGTGGTAACCCCGGGGAAAGGCTTCGCCAATGTGTTCAGTATCAAATGTCAGTTTCGCTTTCCTTTCTGCAGCCAACTATAAGTTGGGAGATTTATGACACAAAGGAAAGTAAAATGGTGGTAGCCATAGGAATACAAGATTAATGGGAGTTTTTGATGCAGTATACAATTTGAAGCTACTAAATTATCCATAGGCAGGCTCCAATAGGTGGTGTGGGCATAAAGCTTTGCCTGGAAGATGAGGAAAAGGACCCCCTTTCTTTACAAAACACATTCCACTCTAATCAGCTACTGTTTGAAATGCTTTGACAGATCAAGTTTCCCTCACCTTTCTTTTTTTCACAAGGAAAGCAGAGCATTAGCTTTTGTATACTTGACTGAGGAAAAGTCAAAGACTGCAAATCAGTGATTTGTCAATAATAATATTGCATTTTCTTGCCGGAGAGTATATTTTAAATGGAGGAATGGCAGTACTCTGCAAGGATGTAGGGCAGTGCCATGGAAGAGCGCACTCCCTTCCCCCAATTCAGTGCTCCAGCTTGGACCTCACACTTGTCTCTTTAAACAGAAGATGTCCCTGAAGCATCTAGTCATTTAACACATTTTCAAAGGGAAATATCTTGCACCCAAGCGTATCGTAAAATGTGACACAACTAGGTTCAAATCTGGTAATAAGGCAAGACCAGGGAAATTGTGAAGGGAAGCCCAGAGACATGGGGTGAGATTTTGTTTAGGGAGAAGATTCTATGCTGCTGGCACTGGGCTGTTCTGAGGACTCCCTCTATTTATACTGATTGGCTCATACTGTGTGTGTGTGTGTGTCTGTCTGTGTGTGTGAGAGAGAGAGACTTTTGTTCCTCAGAACTCCTTTCGAAGTCATTAGAAATATTTATAATGTTCAAGAATCTCAAGACAGTTACCCTACCCTACTTAATCTGTTAACATAAATTTCCTTTTTAACATACTCAAGAACTATTCAGCTAGAATCTTAACGTCTCCATTTAATTTTAGGGTAGCCTGGTAAGAACGCTCTGCCTCTCTACCCTGGAAGAATTAATTATTTTTATTAACTTATTCATCAAATGTTTATTGAATGTCTTTTGTTAACAGGATAAGGAGTTTTTTTCTTATTGCAAGATTCCTTAGGGGCTCAGGGTAATATGAAAAAGGCAAAGATATTTGTACAACTTTGAAGGTTTTATTCAGCCCTCAGAGCCTGTGAACCTCATGAGAGCAAGCAATGTGATGTCCCAAGCCTCATTCAGAGGAAGAATTTCAGGGATTTTATAGAGGTATTCACTCATTATTACAATGCATTCTCTCAGTATTCTCAATTTCTGCTAACACACAAACATTGCCAAACCACCATTTATCCATAACGAAAAGGCAGATTTACTATTAAAAGAAACAGGCGAGTCTCCTGGTGTTTTTAGATTTAAAGATCTTGCCTTTTGACTTACATTTCTTGACATTCTAAATATGTACTTGATTTTCAGTTCCTGATCAACCTGTTCTCATGACTAATTTGTCAGTGGTATCTTTAGAGATGAAACACTGAACAGGGCACACTGTTGCATGTGACAGTGAGAATCTTGCTTCCAGGTCATCGACACTGTGGTTTTATTAAAGCAACTGAGTTGTCATTGCTTACTTTGACATCTCCACCCCATGGTCTGCAGAGACCTATTGGCTTCTTTTCTACCGTGTTCTCTGAAGTGCAGCTCTTGTTACGGATAATTGACCATGAGTAGCTTTCACTCCAATACTGTTGCACTTAGTTTTTGGTTCTCAGAAGAGATAATTTTATTTGTCCCTATTAACATTTCATATTATTCTGTACTTGTAGGCACTGATTCTGCAATCAAACCAGTGAGACCTTATTTCTCATTTGCTGCCATTTTGTAATTTGGTAAACATTTTCTCTTTTGGGATATTAATACAAACTTGCTACCAGTTGTACAGGCAGCTATCAATCCATTATGCATTTCCCACTGAGGGTGTGGTTGAATTATTTACACTTTAAAGGTACTCATGTTTCTCCAACTTATCCACAAGTCTAAAATAACAGGCCTTGTGCAATGTCTGGCTAAAATCCACATGCTTTATGTTTACAGAAATATCCTATCAATCTTATTATATTTCAAAATTAAATACAGCTTTGGAGTACACAGAGATGTATTTTTAAGACTTCAAAAGAGGCTTATGGCAGTAAGGCCTGGTTGAACTTGGGTTGATTTACATTCAATTTCATGAGTCTAAGTGTGCGCCATCAGGCATGGCTTGGATCAGTTTTTCTAAATCAAAATCCATATAATCTTATATTGATGGAAATCCTCCTAGAGTCTAGTGCTATTCTGTCTATATCTTTAATTTTTAGTAGTATTTTTTGATAGTACTTTTTGCCTTTTCCCTTGTTTTAATTGACAGTCTAGTGTTAATTTAAGGATGATTGCATTGCATTGCAGAAACATTTTAACCCAGAAATACAAGTCTCTGTATTTTTCATGGCTTTGTATCTTACTATGTAAGTTTGTACATGATAGAGGAGTCAGACAGTAATGGGTTCAAACATAATTTCAAACACTTATTGGTGGTATAATATTAGGCAAGCTACTTGTCTAAATTTCAGTTTCTCAAATGGAGTTAATATTCACTTCAAACTTACAGGATCACTATAGTGTTAAATTCAATGAGAGAGAGAGAGAGAAGCTCAATCTGCTAGTATGTTTATGATGATAGAATCCTAATATGTCTGTCAGCATTATACTTTTAATTTAGAAAAGTAAACTTCATAGGATTACACACAGAACCTTCCCAACATGCATGACTGCACTGCAAAATGTGTGAATTCAGCAGAGTCTTTCTGAATATCCTTGGGTGTTTGTGAAGTTGGAAAGAGACCCCGTTGCACTGCCATGCTGTGTGCTGTGATGCGGTGGAATGTGCTGACTGCATTGGCTGTGCTGTCACACTTCATCCTCTACCATACATCAACTGCACTGAAGAAGGCATAGATCCTCTTGGTTGAGTGGCCTTTGGATATCATTGCACTTTGTCTTCAATTTTGATGTCATTTCCTAAGCACAATTCACAATCATTCATGCAATAATGGCATCTTATAGTTGTAGAACATGTCCATACATTTTTTTCCACACTACTTTCTCATCTATTATCGTATTTGCTCCACACAACATTGTTTAATATGTTATTATTCATCCATTACTGATGAAAAATCTGAGGTGCTGATAAGTTAAATATTACGCCTTAGGTCACATCATTTAGTTTTTATTGGAGAGAGTTTTAATTCAGGGCTACTTCGAAATATCATAGTGTTTTTCTTCTTATTGCCTTAGGTCAATTACAAGTCCCTTAAAATGAAAAGGCAACATTTTGGTGATCTGGCTTTCTCCTACCCCATTCTGTGTTCTCTCAATCCATTCTATGTTCTAAATATTTTGACTGTCTTATAAGCTCCTGGAACATTTTTGCTATTTTTGGCATTCAAATTAGGTATCATTTACTCAGGGAAGTCTTTTCTGAACTTCTCAGTTAACTCTGGACTCCATCGATTTCCCATCTGTCCTCAGGACATCCTGTTTATCTCATTTTATAATCTGTAATCAGATGTATTAAAATTGTTATTCATTCTCTGCTCCCTGGTGTGTGTCTGCCACACAGCACAGTGCATGGCACAAGGCATATGCTGTACTCAACATACATTTCTTGAATGAATAAATGAATGAATGAATGGTTTACTTGTTTCTGTTACACTTGCTTTCCAATGCTGTTGGCACCTTCATCTTGTAGAAGAGTGACCCCAAAGTCATTAACCCTCAAGAGAGTATGACCTATGTGTGTGTGAGGCCAAACAGGTGGAAGGTATAGAAACTGCATTACAGAGCCCTAAACTTCTATGACAACATAAGTAAAAAATCCTCTGACACATAGATGTTTCTTTAGAAATCTTTTTATTTCCTCCAAATTCACAAAGACTATAGGCTCATTGGTTAGCTGTAATTTTTGTGCATTGCCTGTTCATATTTCAAAGTGCTTCTGCTCATTTGAACTCTGCTGTTCATTTGAAGTTTATTTGCTGAAGGCCTAATGCTGTGTATAGCCTATAGTATGTGTGCAATTCAATACCTGTTTAAACAAAAAAAATTGTTTAAAAAATACGACTTGCCTTCACATGTATTCACTTTTTAACTTGTGTGTCTAACTTGGTTGTTATGAAGATAATTATCAGTGTTGAGTTAGGTATTTCATATCACAGGTGCACATTTTGTGACATTTTATTTCAGGATATCCAAAGAGTGGCTATTGTATGTGGGGGATGAAAATCACCACGAGACACAAATACCCCTTACTTTTTCACATAATACCAGCTTTTTAGCAGGTGGGGTATTCAGGTTTTGGGCATCAGGCTTATACAACTTTGGGAGGTCCTCTTTATGAAAAATAATACAGAATTTTGAAAGTAAATACAGGGTTTTTAAAGGGATCTAGAGTTAAGTGGCAATGAGGTGCCCTGAAGTTTCAGGTTCCTGCACTTCCTGGTCCACTTGCTACCAGCCTTTCTATGACCCAAGCTTATTATTAGATCTGCCATAAATCCTTCATTTACTTGAGCAGAAGTATTGACTGATTCACTGATTTTGCTAAAACAAATTTTATTTTTCCAAGGTATGCTCTCTAATATTTAGCATCCACTTTAAATGTTGCTTTAATTTTTTTAAATGTCTCTACTTAAATTGCTTCTTAAGAGTAGATTTGCTGTTATTCTTGAAACATGAGCTGAAATACATTATATTACATTACATCTGATCTGCAAAAGAATTGAATGGGAAGATTCATTTTTGAAGGTCACAGGCTTCTAAAAGTCTCTGTGGTATCTTTTAGAAAATTAATATTTCAGTGCAACAAATGGAGCCCATGGCACCTATGGGTGGACCTGAAGCCATTGTTTTAAGTTCCATCAGTATGCACATTGTGTCTTTATGGACACAGATTTGATAGTCCATATGGGAAAGGGGTTTTTTGGATAAATCTGGCCGGTTTAGGGGGTGGTAGTAATAACTTCTAATGTTTACATGATTATTAAAGCTAGATGAAATTTCACAGTAAGATAATTGGGGACTTCAGCCTACAGT
This sequence comes from Sapajus apella, assembly GCF_009761245.1. NCBI lineage: Eukaryota > Metazoa > Chordata > Mammalia > Primates > Cebidae > Sapajus > Sapajus apella. The sequence goes on along the minus strand of NW_022436992.1, from coordinate 4,639,042 downwards.
TCTTTGGCATAAGTATCAAGTCCTTTTGGCTGATCAGTTACCCACCTGCCCCCACTGCCATCCATCAGCTTTGGTATTTGAAAGTACACCTTCAATTCTTTTTGGTTTCTGAGGAAAAGTTCTTTTGGGGCTTGGTGAGGTGGTTCATGCCTGTAATCCCAGGACTTTGGGAGGCTGATGTGGGTGGATTACCTGGGGTCAGGAGTTCGAAACCAGCCTGGCCAACATGGTGAAACCTCATCACTACTAAAAATACAAAAAATTAGCTGGGAATGGTGGTGGATGCCTGTAATACCAGCTACTTGGGAGGCTGAGGCAGGAGACATGTAACTGGGAGACGGAGGTTGCATTGAGTTGAGATAGCGTCATTGCACTCCAGCCTAGGTAGCACAGCAAAAACTCCATCTCCAAAAAAAAAAAGTTCTTTTGTTTGGAATTTTTTTAAGAAAATGTAGAGCTAGACTCTTTCTGTGGGACCTTCAAGTGGTCCTCAATAATTGGATGCATTTGCACCAATGTAATAGAACTACAGTAGTTCACTATCCAGAAGGTCCTATTACTTTTCCTCTCAAAAGTCACATCAAAGACAAAGGCAGAATGGAAAACAGAAATGAAAATTTAAATGTAAGCAAATAAACTATGTAACATTCACAACAATGAATATCAATATAGAAGGAAGGTCAGAGAAGTGATGTGATGTGCTGCATAGATTCCCCACCCAGGACTAAGCCCGTTTGTTTGACTTCTGGGAGACTGTCCTCAGCTCTCAATCTCACCTGGTCAACCTTGGCCATCATTGGCTGTCTCACCCATGACCATGTCCCTTTCTGGGGCAGCCAGCATCCAGTGACCTGTGATGTGGGTAAGGGAATATAAAGGGCTGGCTCCCGACTGCAATGAGGAACATCTTTTATGCTCCCACTGAATATTGGAGCTCACTATAGGGTCAGCTGAGTTCCTGTTATGCCTTTGTCATAACTCAATTTCTCTCTCTGCCTTCCCTGCATGTTCTGATTCTGAGTTCAAACGTCCTGCACACTGATTTTAGTCTCAGGATCAACAACTTCAAGTGAAACAATGTAAAACAAAACCAATTTTACCATAGGCTAATTGATTTAAAAAAGAGTTATGCTCCAATAGCATATTTTCAGTCATAAAAACATTACCAAATTTCTAAAGAACAACACATTTCTAATGTTAAATATTGAACCATACATACATTTAAGAAAGATGAATAAAAACAAATAAGATAAAGATTTACCAAATTTTTGGTGAATTGGTGAATGACAGCAGTCGTGGTGGTAAATCAAGGAATCAGTGTTTATGAAACAAAAATTTTAAGGATCCTTTTCTTCTGCCAAGAAGCTAGAAAACAACCAATAACAAATATGGTGGCTCACTGAGCACTCTTGGACTACATTCTTTATTGTAGTGCATTTATAGGATTGTAGTATGCTTGACAAATTTTTGTCAATCATTTGTATTCATTTTTCAACCCACTATTCCAGTTCAGGGTGGAGGGTGGCCAGGACCTATCCCAGCAGGCCAGATACAGGAACAGAACGAGCCTTGGCCAGGACACCATCCCATCATAGGGTGCACTCATACACTAACTTCACTCAGACTGGGAGCATTTAGATACACCATTTCACCTAATGGTCACATCTCTGGTATGTGGGAAGAAATTGGAGTGCTTGAAGAAAAACCACTCATACATGGGGAGAATGTGCTAAATCCACGTAGACAGTGGCCCTGGCCTGGAATCAATTTTTTCTCATCAATATTATAACAATGATGTTGGAGGAAACATTTGGGGACCCACTGAATAAACAGAGGGCTTGCCTTCAAGAAGTTTACAATTGAATTGAGGTAACAGTTAATACACAGAAGCCAGTAAAAGACCTCTCCATCTGCACAGGGAGTATATAAGGAGCTATAAATGATAGAGAGTGCGCACATCAGGGGTTATAAAAGGCAAAGATTGCTGTGAAAGAGAACAGTTTTAGGAAAGAGGAAAATTTAACCTGTGTTTTGAAAGATGGCTAAGGTTTGAATACAGGGAGCAGGGTGAATGAGAGGAATATGGACCAAGCATAGGGGCAATGGTGGGCTTAGAGTTCAGTAAGAGGACTGGGATGGTAGCAGGAGGAGACTGAGTCTGGAAAATATTTCTATTTGAATATTAATATTTCTCTTAATCTTACACAATTTGCTTTGGGCCTCATAAGAAATGCCATGGAATCCCAACTTGAACATTACCTCCACATTTACAAATAATGCCCTTAATAAACATTGTTTTTCTTTATTTTCTTTCTTCATTAATAGCGAAAGTTAGAGCTATTGTCCTTGTAAAATAGTAATTTATCTTTGACATTAAAGAAGCTGATATGTGCACCCCAGATGTTACTTTTAAGGTTTTTTTTTAAAATGCAACACTAGATGTCTTTTGCATTGCTTTTTTCAGACTATTTATCCTTCACATTTTGATGATAAAATATTTTGCGACAATGGTAATTCAAATTTGTCTCTTCACATAGTGAGAAGGAGTAAAAATGTTTTTTGGGCATTTGTCTGTAAGCTGTTTCAATCTACTTTTGGGAATTGTATTTTTCTTAGCAGCATTGATTGGTGACCTTAATTGTCTCTGATGGATTTGATTTCAACTCTTCTGGGAGGGATGATTGCTCAGTCCACTTAAAATTATAAATCACAATATGGAATGTCTTGCTTTAGACTTGAAAATAGCCAATAACTCAGGATTTTGTTGTGGTGCATCTGTTAAGGCCATCACCACATCTCAAAAGGCTTTTTTTGTTAAAATTGTGCAGTTAGGGTACTACCTGATTCTTGGCTTAGAAGACTGAAACATAATACTAATTTGAAAGTGATACTTCGACATATTTCATAATATTAATAAAATATAGGATTCTATATAGCTCACATTTTGGCGGAGAAGAAACACAAATCTGAGTGCACTTATTCTTCTGGGTTGATGGGTAGAAAAAATGAATGTTCAAAAACAAATTATAGAAGTGATTTTTTGCAAGTTATAAAGCTCTATATGTCTTTTTCATATTATAGAATATAATCACTCTATTTCTGGGAAAATGAAATAAATTTTGTATCATGATTTTCTATTAACCTATTTTAGAACTTATCGGGAAATATGTATTTATTTACATATTTATATTTATTTAAGTATTGTATCTATTTACAGATTATATCTACATATTATGAATTATTTATTTTGTAAAAATAATGCATATGAAATAGAACTGCTAAATTTCGAAGAGCAATAAATTTTTAAAGATTGTTAATCTTGCCACCACCATAGCAACATAAAGTTTAAATTGTGCTTTTAGTCTGTTTTCTATGCTTATCTATGTATATTCTACCCATATTTATCTCAAAACTCAGTATTGTGTATGGTTTATTTCCTTTTGTAAGCTGCTTGTATCTTGTTTGGTTTGAATATGATTCTACCTCTACACATCTAGACCACTTAAGATAAATGGACAGTACAGAGAGACGTGGTCAGGTAGCCATAACTTGGGTCAAAATATGCGGAGTGACTTGTTGGGACAATGCTGGCATTTGGGTTAGATAAGATTTGAGAAAGTACTGGAAATGTTGGTAGGTGAGTTCTCTTACCATAGTAATTATCATATCATGTGTTATATCAACAAGCATGGCATATCAAAAAGAATGGGAACAGAAATGTGTGGAGAGAAAAACACATCAACATCAGGGATATCATAATTTAGTTCCATTATTGGCACAACAAAACAGGATATTCTTTTAGTGTGATGTGTTAAAATTTTCAGTTTCTTAGGGAAAAGATAAGAAAATGTAAAATTGGTGGATTGGCCTATCACAGGGTAAAATAGGTAAGCACTGTATAGGCATCAGGTGAGCTTTGGGCTAATGAGATATGTTACAGCTGGGTTAAAGGGCAGGGAATAGAGAGTTTCCTACGAGACTAATAAACCACTGGCCACCCTTGATTTTAGGCTTCCAGAAGAACTGAACTATAGCAAATGGCAGAGTGTCTGGTACAATTAAGTATTTCTAAACTAGGACAGAAAATGAAGAAATCACTATAGGTGTGGAAGGTGGGTTGAAAGTTTATATAAACAGGATATGAGAAAAACTTTAGAACTGGAAGTGCTTTACTGTGCCCTTCATGAGAGGGCTTCCTCACCAGGACGGCTTCTTAATTCTTTTTCTTTTGATGGGGTCTTGCCCTGTTGCCCAGACTGTTCTCCAACTCCTGGGCTCAAGTAATGTTCAAGCTTCAGCTCCCCAAAGTGGTAGGATTGCACCCAGCCCAGGCTGGCTTCTGCATGAGAATGGAGAGTGTGCTTACCTGAAAATGGATCTTCCATTCCTGCAGGTCACCCAAACTCCAGCCTTTATTGTGGAGAGGTGGGTCAATAAGATCAGATTTGCTGTTTAATTTAATTTGACCTTTAAACAATGTGGAAGTTAGGATGCTGACCTGTTGCATAGTAAAAAATTCACAGATGATTTTGACTTCCCCAGAATGTAACTACTAATAGACTACCGTTGACTAGAAGCCTTATCAATGTCATAAACAGTTGATTAACACATATTTTGTATGTTATATGTATTATATACTATATTCTTAGAATAAGGTAAGCTACAGAAAGGAAATATTATTAAGAAAATCATAAGGAAGAAAAAATATATTTACAATTTATTATGTGGAAGTGGATCATCATAAAGCTCTTTATCTTAGTCATCTTAAGAAAATTTGCATTAAATGAACCCATGCAGCTTGAACCCATGTTTTTCAAGGTCAAGTGTTTATTTTTCTTACTTTTGTAATTCTTTGAAAGGGATATATCTCATTTTAAATTAACATTGTGGTTATATACATAAGTAAAAATATTTGAATAATTTTAAAATTATGAAATATAAGAATGTAATAGTATCTTTTGAATTCGATCTCCCCATATTGAGGACCTCAGCACTCCCTTATTTCTACAACTCCTATCTTGATTCCAGATACGTGATAAGCTGGGAATTTACAATTTGATCAGAATTCTTAAATGATTCATTTTTTTATTACATAAATTTTCTTTTGTGGATATTCTTTAACATTTGCATTCACTCTTGAGTTCACAACTTTATTTTTTGCTTCTTAACATGGTTATCACCAGAAGAATTCTGGTGTGATGCAGGACTGAGCATACCAGAAGAGCCAATTAGTACTCCTCATAATATTTTATGAAAAAAGTTTGTTACAAGGCACTGGACGATACATATCTGCCAGCAGTCTCCTAGATTTCTCCTAATAATTTGTGTTTCTAACTGGAGAGAAAAGACTATAGTAGATGCTTTTATTTCAGTATTTCAGCTTCCCTAATTGTGGTGTCAGAAAGAATCTTGGAGGCACAGAGATAAATTGCAGACTAATGTGAAGGGAAGCTGATTAATTCTTGAACATTCAATAAGTTGAGTTTGCAGCTAGAGTTTTATTTGCTACAAAAGTGGAAAGTGGCAGGCTGATTTTCATGAGCAAATCCATGCCTCTATCTAAAACTCAAGGAGACTTAGATGCCTGAAAATTGGTGCCACCCTCATTATTCAGAATTTCACTCAGTGGTTTGCCATGGTAAGGTGAATTACTCTAGGTGGAGTGGTCTTTGCCCTTTTATTAGGGGGAGATTATTATATGTGAATGAATTTGAGAAAACTCCAGTGGGCTAGCTCACAGGAAAGAGTGGAACAAAGAGAATCTCAATCAAAGGTAAAGTTTCTGTGATATTTTAATGAGTCACTAATATTTTCTATCATGTCAATTATATTCCTTTCAACTCAATCTTCTGTTCTCATGTGAGAGGACTTCAGTTACAACAATGCTTTGCGTTTGTTCTTTATTTGTAACTCATAATTTCCCAGGAAGGAGGATTGATTTATTTGTTTACTTAGCCTGACAAAGGACATGCTTAACTTATTTCTGGATTTTCCTTTTGGAACTGTTGACTGGAAAAAGTGTGCATCCTTCCCTTATTCTGTTTCTTGCATTTCCTGGTAGTAAGCTAATATTTTGATATTTATCTTCTGGTTCTCATGAATTTCTGAATTTGTTCAGAGTCCGTAGTCAAAGGGATATGACTCATTAGGCCTCCCTTAAACCTTAACATTTCTCTCAGGGATTCAGATCAGAGAAATGTAATTCCCATGTCTAGAAAGGTCAACCTGGAGTATTGTTTGTTCTTTGTTTTATAAAGAACAAATATTAACTTAGCTTACTTGAATAAAGAGAAAATGGAATGGGATCTGAAAAGTCATTAAAGATGGAGAAAGCCCTAAAACCTTTCATCTCATCCACTCCCTACCTCATGCTCATTCTAATTCATTTTTAGCTTCTATCACTTCTGTGTACCTCTTTTCATTAGCAGCTTTCTATGGTCACTCATAGTTTCCACTCAAGTAGTTTAAACCTGTGAATAGCAAGGGTTAACCTCAGCTGGTCTGATTGATCTCTTGCTTATTTCTGGAGCTACTGACCCTTGGCCAACAGTATGAAATATTTTAACTAAAAGTATATGATGTTCTGTGAACATACATCCATGAGCAGCCTGAACGTTGTTTAGTAATAATAATTGGATTTATGACTTAGGTCAGGAGATTTCAGTGTTATGGCTGGTCAGATAGCTTATTCTTTGAGACCTTCATCATGAGCTGACTTTGGGCTTTCTAGCACTGAGGTGCTTTGCACACACTCCAGTGATAGTTTGGAGTGGGCCCTGTGCAACACAAATCAAATAAGGCAGAACAAAGGGGGCTGTGTCTGAGCTCCTTGGACCTCTCTCAATACATATCCTTCTCTTGCTGTTGTTGAACTATATCCTTTGCCTGTAATTAAACCCTCTGAGTCCTTCCAGCAATCAAACACTTATGGTGATTAATGTGTAAATTAACACATCTTGCCATGGCCCCAAACTCTCCTTCACAGCATCCTTCACTTTACCTCGTATCACTAATAGGTTCAAGTATTACTGGTTTATATTTACAAGGAAGCCTTATTGGCCCAAATTATCTCTTTTATTACATGGAATAGATCATAATTCTAGAAAACAAACAGGGTATGGATTAACTATCCTTGGGCCAGATCCAGTCTTTGGACAATCACCTGTGACCAAGGATCCAAAGTCACACTGTGCAAAGAAAGCATGGCCTCCAGAGAACCAGGAGTTGTGAACCAGGCAGTTTTACTTTGCATAGAGATGTAACTCTGGAGAGTTCTAAGGCTAGGTTATACAACGGAAATATCTGTATGTATATGCATCTCATGACAGCTGCCTACTTCCTTAGCCAGCACCAGAAGTTTCACACTGCTCTGGTTTCCTAGCGTCTAGTAGGTTTCCTGGATAAGTAAATGCTGAGACAATATTGGGCAGGAACTGATGACCGTTTGATCAAATGCGCTCACAGAGAAGACTAGATAATTCAAGATGAGAGATGGAGATGGTTTAAGCTTATGGTGTAAAATTAGTTTTGTTCATTGTTTGATTTCCAATACTGGGAATGTAATGACTAGTTTAGACATAGACAAGACATAAGCCAAATAAGAATGTGGTCACAGATGATGTAACAAATGTCTTAGGTGAAAATCAGTGAAGGTTTTAGAAGAAGGTCGGAGTTTTTCATTGCTACAGAAAAAAAGGAAATAGAGGTTATAGGACCAGGTGATTGTGGTTGCTTGGTAACCATGGCAGCTGTGTAGATGTGAAGACCAGGGGCCAAGATAAAAAAGAAAAACCAAATGGTAAAAATAACTAAATTAAATGAGCATTAACTATGTGTCAGGTACTATTCAAATAACTCTCCTTACATTAACATATTCAATACTCAGAAAAACCACTTGACTTTGATGTTTCTTTTTTTATATTCCTTGTTTTAAAATAGAGAAAACTAAATCAGAGAGGAGAGGAAACCTGTCCAAATCATGCGGCTGATAAGAGGGAAAGTGAAGACCGGACCTGAGCAAGTTTGGTGTAGAAGCCTGTGTTCTTAACTGCAATCCTAGATTCTTTCTCAAGCCTTCTTCTGAGATGAGTTTTAGTAACACACATTTTGATAAAAAAAAAAAAAAGTGGCTTGAGACTTTTTTTGTGCTAGAGATATGACAGAAGAAACTTTTGAGACCTTAGCAGTTCTGACTTTCATAGTAACCTTATCTGGTACCCACAAAATCCAGCTATGCTATTCTCTTGAGTCATCCATTATATTCTCAATCTGTCCTCCAGCATCTCATTAGACTCATGTTGTCATAGTAGATAAATTATTTTATAAATTGAAAACTACAGATGTAAAACATTTTTTTTTGTCTCTTTTAAGTCCTATGTTTACTCTGGCTGGGTTTTTGGCCAAGGTTTCTAAATCCTGAGGCTTCACATCATCTTGATGTAAGTATATTTTTTCAAGATCAGTCATGTGTTTTCAGTATTATCAGATTAGACTGTCTGATTCTCTAATTTCTTCAAGGACAAGGCTGGTATCAGGAGAAACTTGAACTCTTGAGCCCCTTCTACTTCATTTAATAGAAGCAAATCTCAAAATAGGTTTCCTAAGAAGTCTAGTATTTTATTAGTAGGATGGGTAATTTGCCTTATTTTTCAATCCTGTGTTTCTCTTGTAAAAGAATAACAACTTTACAATAACTTTACTATATCAACCTAGTAATAAGAGTTGCCAATTACGTAATATGACTACAATGTGCCAGACACTGTGTTGGGCATTCCCCCAGTTCCCTCAAGAATACTCTGAAAAGTGAGGAAGGCTTTAACAGCCCCCTTTTATGAATAATAAATCTGCTTCAGAAAGTAACCTACTCAAGGTCACAAAAGGACAACATGAGGCTAAAACAGGATCTCAGGTACCGATGACTCCAAATTCTATGCTCTTAATTATTATGCTACACTGCTTTCTCACCTTCTTATTTATTAATGCTACAATAACTCATAGCAATGAGATATTTTAAAAGCTTAAAATATTATTTTATTTAGTCTTCAAAAGAGTTTCAAGAATAGATAGGGTTCATTATAGAAGGAGAAAGTTCCTGCTCCATTGCCCTTGGTACTGTGGGTTTAGTATTTGTATTGAGTACAGTCATTATGTGGCAAAGCATCTCAAAGCCATTTGCTGAAACCACAGAGATACTATCAGTGTGAAACACCCAAATATTTACAATATATTTTCTTCTCTTCCTTGGATAAAATGTTACCATAAAACATCAAAATGCCCTCCTAAAGATACAAAATTACTGCAAAGAGGGATAATTGGATGTATTATAGTCCTAAACACCTCAAGCTTCCTCCATAAGCTGAGTGATAAACAAGGCTGTCTTCTCCTTTGAGGTCTGAAAGAGTTAATTGCTTTTCAAACTGGGAACAGTTTACTCCTATAGAGCAGAGCGATTAGATGACAGTGGATTTCAGGTTTTATGCTTGAAATACTCAAACACAATGGAATTTTATCTTCCTCTTACAAAATGTAGCTTTATTTTTTTCTTTTCTTTATTTCTTTCCTTAAACATGAATGATAGGCTATTAAAGGTGTTCTTTGGGGGAAAATATTTCTGACTTACAGTGCTGTGGAAACTTGATTTAATCAACAAAATGCCAAACTGATAACCACTCTCATTTCCCTGTCACAGAAAATAAAAGGAATAAATTCAAAAAAGTAGGGCACTACAGGAAAATGCCTCCAGACCTTTCGTCACTATGTACACATCTTTAATAATGGGAAACAGTGGCTGGGCACGGTGGCTCACGCCTGTAATCCCAGCACTTTGGGAGGCCGAGGTGGGCGGATTATGAGGTCAGGAAATTGAGACCATTCTGGCTAACATGGTGAAATCCCATCTTTATTAAAAATGCAAAAAAGTTGACCAGGTGTGGTGTCATTCACCTGCAGTCCCAGCTACTCAGGAAGCTGAGGCAGGAGAATCCCTTGAATCCAGGAGGTGAAGGTTGTAGTGAGCCGAGATTGTGTCACTACACTCCAGCCTGGGCCACAGGGTGAGGCTTTGTCTGAAAATAATAATAATAATAATAATAATAATAATAATAGGTAATAATAGCTTCCTTTGATGAAAAGGTCAAACACATGACTGTGTACACAATGATTTTAGGCAGGTATTATATGCAAACTGCCTCTCAAATAGTCACTATCCCTTGACTGAGTTAATCACTCAGTTAGGTTATAACTTCTATATGTTAAGAATGTGTTATTTTTATAGAAACATATATACTAATAAGAGATTATGTAATATACTGATCCCCAAAACTGTGTGCCTTAATGTGAGTCTATTTAGGTTTTGGTGGGGAATAACTGAGATTTATTACAGTGAATGGCATAAAACAAATGATCAATAAATGCTTGGTAAAGAAATGAATGAATGGGGGCAAATGACCTGGCAGATACCCATAGAAAAGGTAAACAAAGGACAGCCTAGGGGCTCTGCTTAGCTGAAGTCTTGCTTCGGTCTAATTCAATTTCTTATAGTCACTCCAAAGGTGCAGTTCACTTCGCATTTAAGAGAAACTAAACCCAGATGAGTAGACTGAATGCAGAGAGCTAAGGACAGAGCCAACCTTACAGAGTATGTAACCCAGACCTTTAAATTATGAATTAGAAGCCTTCCTTTAATAAATGAAAGTCTGCATTGGAACAGTCAAGGCAAGGAAGACTTTAACACTATTGCAATAGGGGTCAAGACTAACAAATAGAAAAGGAAGATTTAACTCAACTCTGCTCAAAGAAAAGGTAGGAGGAAAGGTTGAAATACTGGAGCAATCTAATGGAAAAGTGCTAGAGGACAGTTAGTGGGGAGTTTGGTTAGTGTGGTTAAACTACCTGTGTTTGCTAATTGTCTCTTATCAATGCTAGGCTCTTACCTTACAACAGAGACTAAAAGATAAGGGCCCTATCTTTCTTTTTTTAAGACAAAGTTTTGCTCTTGTCACCCAGTCTAGAGTGCAATGGCACAATCTCAGCTCACTGCAAACTCTGCTTCCCGGGTTCAAGCGATTCTCCTGCCTCAGCCTCCTGAGTAGCTGGGATAATAGGCACCTGCCACCACGCCCGGCTGATTTTTGTATTTTTAGTAGAGTCAGGGTTTCACCACGTTGGCTAGGCCAGTCTTGAACTTCTGACCTCAGGTGATCCACCCACCTCTGCCTCCTAAAGGGCTGGGATTACAGGTGTGAGCCATTGCACCCGGCCAAGGGCCCTACCTTTCATAATAGTTATATCTCAAAGAGATGGCTCCCAGGTCTTTGTGAAAGTCATTCTTGGGTTGTAAAGGATTTATATCTCAAAGGGGCCAAGAAATAATTCACAACTGCAAGTTTCTAAAGTAAATCCTGTAAGAAAAGGGAGATCCTAGTATAGACAGGAAGAAGCCTATCTAAAGTTTAGTCAAGTAGAGGGGAATGTGAAGGCCATCTTAATCTCCCTCCCTCCTTCCTCCCCTTTCTCCTTCCTGCTTTCCTCCTCCTTCTTCTTTTCTCTCTTTATTTTTTAAGTTAAAAAACTATTTTTAAGCACTCATGATGTAGGAAAATCAATTTTTACTAGTAAACCAGAGAGGCATGGACACCATTTTGGGTCCTCAGACAACATTTACTTTTGGCTCTCTCCTTTTTCATTGCCTGATAATATAGCAGCTCTTTCTTTTCTATAGACAAGGTCTTAAGGGCCTCATGTTGTACCACTAGACTGTGACTGAGCAAGGGTATTACTTCATTATTACCAAAATAATAAATTTACTTTACATATGGAAAAATATATTAACTTGTCTTTCCTCATCCTTCTTGGTTTCCTACCATCAACCAACCTTTATCAACATACACCTACTCCTTGCCACTTTCTCCCTGTGCCTTAAAATTTGTAAAGTGTCTCTGATTGAATTTGGACAAATTCTCCTGCCTCAGTGTCAAGTCTTTATCCATTCCTACCCTTGGAGCAGACAGAGAGGTTCTCCTTCTTGCCCCTCACAATTTATGCCATTTCTCCTTGAAATCATAAACAAGTACAAATGGCCCAAAGCCAAGGACTTCAATAAAAATGTGTGTGTGTGTGTGGCGGGGGGGTGACAGAGAGAGAAAGAGAGAGAGAGAGAAGAGGCATTTGGCTTCGGCTGCTTGTGTGAACATGGAAAAGGTAAATTAGAATAAAATAAAAATAAACACATCAATCATTGTGTTTTATTTAATTTAAATTGTCTTTGGAAGTAAACATTGAGACACATAAACTGTGGGGGAGCTGTATTTTCCTGGCTCTTTTTTCCAATATATAGTGCTGAAATATTTCATTTTCCTCAGTCCCCTTCAAGAATAACCTTGTCTTCTTTGCCTGCCCTGTCTTATCTTGGATCCTGCCATTGATGGAGCTGTGTGCTCTGGGCATCCCAGTAGGGCCACCACCCCCCTGGACGTATCTGTTACTTGTTCCCCTGGAAGCTGGGTCCCATCCTTGCTGGAGCTGAGGCACTTCAACCATCAGTGTAGGAAAACAGTTTCACAAGTCTCTCTGCTGAAGACTGAATCCTCGCTGCCAGTCCCAGTGCCTTTGTTTATCTTAGTACTTTCTCATGTTTATTTCCTCTAAAGATACTTCCTGTCATTTCAATCTTTTTGGAGTTGTAGCTTCTTCCTCTCCAGAACCAGATCCTCGCCCATGGGGATGGGCCAGAGCACAAATCTGAGTGACACATTCCGTGCTGTAATCAGAATTGCTTCTCTCTTCTCACAACTCATAGGGAGCTCTTCTGTGAAGGTGACTTTTTTATTAGCAATCTTATGCATCCTTCATACAAATACATTCTTAGCTGAGATTCCAGGAACAATTCTCCAGATATTCCCAGCAGGGAATATGGTTAACACTCAAGATAAGTTTTCAACACATAAATATGCCGTACTTTACTTCTGCAGACAAGTTAGCAAAGGTGGAACGCTATAGCTCTTTGCACTCATGTTGACGTGAAGACTACAATAAGGTAGTTATTACTAATGATGAGATTCGCAATGGGAGCAGGCTCATGTATTTGAAATTTCCTGTTTCTGATGTGTGTGTAGTATCCCTCTGGGGTACTGCAGGAGCTGAACTAAGGTTAAGAGCACCTGTTCTAATGAGTCTGTTTCTGAAACTTTAGAAGCTCCGATAGTGACTTCATCACTAGACATCACAGCTTGTTCTGAGAGTAGTGCAGGCAATAAATTCTAGGAAACTAAAAGCGTGAGTACTGGGCAAAATTATACTAAAATCCTAATAGTGAAATGGCTATGAAGATAGCCACTGTCTTACAAGGACCTGGGATATGGAAAACAAATTTATGCCTGCATTGCCAACAGAAAGCTCTTCTTTTCTTTTATATTTAAATAAATAATGATCTCCTACCTGGTGTCCTGGTATAAATATGTGTTAGTTAGGATGCTTTCTGAAATCAATGGTATATTAGTTTCCTATTGCTGCTGTACAAATTACCATACACTTAGTTACATGAAAGAACACAAGTTCATATCTTACAGTTCTCGAGGTCAAAGATCTGAATTGGATTAAGAGGGTTCCTTCAAGAGCATTTAGGGGGAAATACATTTCCTTGCCTTTTCCAGCTTCTAGAGGCTCTCTCTGTTCTTTGGATCATAATACCCAAATGACTCTGACCTCTATTTCTGTCATCATATCTTCTTCTCTGATACTGACCTTTCTACCTCCCTCTTATAAGGACTATTGTGATTACTTTGGGTCCACTTGGATAATACAGGATAATCTCCTGATCTCAAGATCCTTAGTTTAATCACATCTGCAAAATCTATTTTGCCATGTAAGGTAACATAGTCTCAGGTTTTGGGGGCTAGGATCTGGACATCTTTGTGTGGTAGGGTGGAATGGGGGAGCATGTTTTCTGTCTATAATAAATCCAAAACCCAACTCAAGCTGAAATCAATCACAGTTGCTATGTTGGGGCTAACGTAATTGAGAAAATCAAATAAAGTATATCTTGACCGATAACTTAAAACCATATCAGAGATTCAGTTTGGTTCTGTCTTCTGCTTTACGAATATTAGGATCAGCCTTATACGAAACAGTAATGGTGGCAACAGCTCCAAAATTCATATCTTATCCTCCCATGTTTAAGTCCAATGAGAAAAGTCTGTTTTTGCTTCCAGGATTCCCAGTGATGCCACCTCATGTGTCATTGGCTCGGAGTGCATCATGTGCCCTTCCTGGACCTTGATCAGATGAATGCTTTACATTCTTTTTCCACAGTAACCTCATCTTTAAAATGAAGACAAGACTCAGAGTTGGCTTTCCTGGTACAAAGGGAGCAAAACATTAAATCGCAAATAAAGACAACATAATAGGTTGAGAGAAATGCTGAAAAAAAATAATCTTTTTGAAAAAAGGACTGTGCATTTCCATTTTGCTCTGAGCCTTCTGAATAATATAGCCCATCCTAATAATACTCACAGGGTTGCCATGAAGATTACATGAGTTAACAGAAGTAAAACATTAAGAACAGTATTTAGCACATAGTAAGAATTCAGTAAATGCAAACTATCATTATTACCATAAAACATCCAGGGCCTCTTTAGAGCACACATCTCATTCGCTTTTTCTCAGACCCCAATTGTCAGCATCAATTTGGCTGGTTTGGTTTTCTCAGGTCACTTTAAATAAAGTAACTCATTATAAATCTGGGAGAGGGGTTTTTTATGGCAAAAGAAATTTTATATTTTCTTCAATATCCAACAGTCATGCCAGCTGTTTTATTTCAGGCTACCAATGGGAAGCTACTTAATGAAGTTGCTTATAGTTTAATGATTTGTGTGGCATAAATTATTTGTCTTAATGTCATTCCTGGGGCATTTTCCAATTGTTTCAAAGAGTAAGCAGTAAAAAAAAGATTATAGTGTGTTTTCATATTGCCACAACACCTGGTGAGAAACAATCTGTTTCCTCAATTGTGGTTCCATCATTTATTTTACTCGTATACTTTCACAGCAAGATCCTTCAGTGCTTATTTACTTATTGCCTATCTGCTAAAGATCCCAATAATTGCACATCCAGCACACAATTGATTCTACTCAGATTCTCATTATACCTCTCAAAAGTTCTAGTCAGGAAAATGTTAGAATGAGCATTATTATGAGCATTAGGAAGGCATGCTTTCTAGGGGAAATAATTTAGCCATTGATATAAATATATTAACGTGAGTGTTGCAAAAATACAGCGTGGTTCTCAAAAGAGTTGGAGGTTAGATAAGGTGAATGCATTACAGGACATGGTGAAGTCAGAGATTAAGCTTTATGAAAACGACAAATAAAACTGATTTACTTTTTAGGACATACGTTGCTCATTAATACTTGTTAAGTTCTAGGATTCATTGTGCTTGAACAAAAATATGAACTGGCCAGTTTTTTTCCCTGTTCATTTTGTGGCAGGTCATTAACTTGGTACCAGTAGAATATTGTATTTGTAGTATTTCATATTATACTGCTTATTATGCTGTGGTTATTTTTAAAAAGATTTTTTCAACTAGTATAATGACTATATTATGAGTTCTGATTGTCTTAATTTGCAAGTATTGTTGATTTAAAATTGCTCTTCAGATTTCTTCTCAAGTATATTTTATTCCTAACAAGGTTTTGCGTTTTTCTAAAGCAAACAAAACTATTTTTTAAAAAATCTCCCTGCTGTTATATAAAAGTGCTGAAGATTGTGAGTCAAAAGAGCTCCACTGAAAAATTAAACAAACCTTTATACAACATGGATCATATAGTCAATCATTCCTGAGTGAAGGAAAGAGAATGAACCCTCCTAGTTTTGCCTGGCATAACCTGTTGAATTAGAATTTATTACTTTCTTGAACGCTTCTAAATTTTTCTGGAACAATAATGGTTTTCAAATTCTGTGATAGGTAATGACTTTCACCTCTCACAAAGTAAAAGCATTCAAATTTCTCTCATTTTAGCCTTTAGAAAATAAATTACTAAGTAGCATTAACACTAATACTCTGTAATGAAGTCTAAGGCATCTTAGAGAGAAATTCTTTCTTCTCTTTTTTCTTCTTGAAACTGAGTCAGGAATCCAAGAATTCCTATTTTTCAAGCAAACATATTTTCCTTTTTTTTTTTTTTTGACACTATGGCAGAGTAATTATGGACACATACTTCAGGAACAAGGCTGACTGACACAAATTCTATTTCTAATTCTGCTAGGTATGAAAGGAGGTCAAGTTATTTAACCTAAGTCAAAGTCTCTTTCCCTGTAAAATGCAATTAACTATAATAAATATATTTTCTTGTATATGTATATTTGCATGTATTAATGAAATAATGAAAGTAGTATACAGCGTACTCCTGCTAAGGTAATAAATGCTTGTTCAGATATTACTGATTCCGCCTGATCATAGGTGGAAGTGGATCAACTTGAGAACTTTACTTTCTAAGTAAAGAAACATGAAAATATGACAAACTTTGGTTCATGATTTTATAAGAGCTAAAAAGTGAAATGACCAGCAAACCACATAAAGTATTTTATGTTATTTTCTAAAAGGATTTGAGATGACTGGAGAAAATCTCAGCTAAAAAGCATTTAACTTCTTCGAGTATGGGTGAATGCCAGTCAACCATGTCATCATCTGTCTTTCTTTAGTTAAAAGAAAAAAAAAGATAGTGGTGTGGTGGTGTGTGAGTGTGTGTGTGTGCCCGTGTGTGTGTACGTTCCTCTCCAAGGCTGGAAGGTAGAAGCTGAAATGTTCTCAGTGCTGTTTGAAAGGGCCCTGGCTGAAAACCTTTTCTACCTTAATCACAGGTTCTCATTGTCAACCTCCCTTTCTTTCAGTAATCATCCAGATTACCATGTGCAAGAGCACAAGACTACTGTATCTTTGTCCATGCCACCTTTGACCAGGAGAAGAGAGGGTTGTCTGTATGTTTGGGCATTAAGGTATTGAGCTCTGTGGATAAGATACTCCCTGTTAATGAACAGGTGATTTGTTTAGTGGGTTTCTTTGCTAATACTGGGTTTGAGTATTAGGTGTAGGGCCTGGCTACCAAGAGTTTGCCCTAGTCTGAAGGGTTTAGCGGGATTTTCAGTCCTGACACTAGGACAGTCCCTCATTTAGACCTGCCTTCACATTTTTGGTTCATCAATTGTGAATTTGGTGAGTTTTTCTTTTGGTTCATGGCCAGTAGAAACCTGTTTTTACTTCTCATCAACTTCTAAGAAATCACATGAGATTTCTTTTGAATGGTATTTGATGATAGCTTACGGAATTTGTCCACCTTCCTTTCATTCCTCTCTCAGATGTGTGGAATATAAAAGTTATTCTCAATTATATATTACACATCTTGTATTCCATTCATCTAGCCGTATGGCAGTTCTCTTTAGAATACAAACATGGAAAATAATATATTTCCCTTCCAACTTTAGATTGCTTGTATCAATCATGTTCTTACTAAACTGATTTCTGACAATCTTTTATTCTACCTTCATTTAGCTTCTTGCTGCACCTATTGATGAAGCCAAATATGTTTTCATGGCTTTCTTCAAACTCTTTGTGATTTGTATGAATTCTATTTCCTTTCCTTTTACTTGATTATTGCCCTTGAAATAGTATAGGACCTCAAATCTTTTCTTTTTTTCACATAGGGTCTGCTTATTATCACTGTCATTATCATTATTATTTAGCTTATTATTTTCAGTTTCCTTAGGCTGGTATTTTTATTCCTACTTCTTGCCCTTTCTTCACTGGTAACTCCATTATTGGTCTCCTTTTTTCTTTATTTTTATCTTTGACTGTCTTTAGCATTCTCCCCCAAATTTTTCAGTAATGAAAGCTGAGGCAGGTATAAGTTAAGTGAGTTTGGGTAGCTAGATTTGCTTTCCTTTCCACTTGTAAAAAGTGCTTTGATTTATTCCTAATTATAAAACACGGAAGCCTACTGTAGAATTTTAGAAGATACAAAGATACCTGAAGAAAATAAATATCAGATCATATTTCAACTCTCGGAATCTATTAAATTAGAAACTGCCTACATGACTCTGAATCAGGCAAACAGTAAACATTTAATGAATGCTTAGTATTACAATTATTGTTGCAATTAAACAGTAATGATAAAATAATGCCTGTAAACTTTTATATATTAAGATGTATTTATGTAAACAAAAAATGCTAGTCTTTATTTTCATGATGCATCTCTTGCCAATAAGGCTCACATTGTGTAATTACAAAGGTCATAGTTTTTATAGAAAGGAAATCCTATGTTATTATTATATATGCTCAGTACACTTGGGTTTTGCAGTAGTAATAATAACTTTGCATGATTTTTCAAACTAATGTCTGACTACTGTTATGCTAGTGACTAAAATTTGCAAGACCTCTAGCCAGATAGAATGATTACGATTATTTCTAACTTTAATAACCCTTTTTAAAAGTCAAGGCAACAGAAATTGATTCTTGATTTGGCAGTGCCCCTTCTATCTACAATATTCTAATATCAAAAGCTAATCATATTTGCAGAGTCCAGCTGCCAAGGTCCTTTCCTTATGCCCTAAAAATAAACTTTTTCTGGCCGGACATGGTGGCTCACACCTGTAATCCCAGGATTTTGGGAGCCGAAGCAGGTGGATCACCTGAGGTCAGAAGTTCAAGACCAACCTCACCAAAATGGTGAAACCCAATCTCTACTAAAAATACAAAATTAGCTGACTGTTGTGGCAAGCGCCTATAATCGCAACTACTCAAAGGCTGAGGCAGGAGAATCACCAGAATCTGGGAGGCAGAGGTTGCCATGAGCCAAGATTGAGCTATTGCACTCCAGCCTTGGACAAGAGCAAAACTCTATCTCAAAAAAAAAAAAAAAAAAAAAAAAGTAAACTTTTTCTGTAAAAAGCCTGTTGGTAATTATTTTCAGTCTTGCAGGCCATATGGTCTCTATCACAGTGACTGAACTCTGCTGTTGTAGTGTGAAAGCATCCATAGACAAGATGCAAGCAAATGGACTTGGTTGTGTTCTAATCAAACTGTATTTACAAAAGCAGGTGGTGGGCCAGATTTGTCCTGCAAGCTGTAGCTTGCCTGCTGGGAGAATCCCCAGCACCATGATGATTTTGTTCAATTACAAATGCTATTTGCTGAACACTTCTCAAATGCCAGGTATTGTGTTAGGGTGATATAAGTTTATACTACATTATGGAATTTTTGTGACAACACTATTAAGTAGGTAATATTAATCTCCTTTTATTGGTAAGAAAATGGAAGGACTGTAGCATAAAGAAATTAATGTGATGAAAGGGCAACTGCCTTCACAGAGTTAATGAGAATTATAAGCCAGGCTTTAGGCAGAATTATAGTTAGGCCCTGACCAAGGTGTCCTGGTGCACTTAACCCACTTCCCCATAACTACTAACTAATGAGGAATCCTGTAGCATGTTAATCACCTGCTACCCCATTGTTCCTATAGATAAACTCTCTGACACCAGACCTTTTAAACCAAGAATTGCTTAAGTTGCTTAAGGTGTTTTTCAGATCCTGAATTCTAGCAGATCTGAGATCCATCAAGAAACCTACTCAACAAAGCAATGAGGTTTCTTCATCTTCTTGTCCCATAATTTCATCCCTCACTTTTCAACCCATCAGTGATACCCACACTTTAGCCCATCATCTGTCCAGACCCCTTAAAGAATCCATCTCCAAACCTCTCAAGAAGGTGGATGTGAGGATTCCTCCTATTTTCTTTTTCAGCTACCATATGATTATTCAACTTTTTCTGCTGCAACTCCCACTGTTGCAGTATATTGGTCTGTTACCATGCAACGGGCAAGCAAACCTGCTCATTCTATAGCAGAAGTTATAGCATATACAAAAAATTAACTCGAGATTGACTAAAGATTTAAATGTAAAACCCAAAACTTTAGAAATCCTGGAAGACAACCTAGGCAATACCATTCTGGACTTAAGAATGTTATTGACATAATAGTTCATGATGAAGACACCAAAAGCAATTGCAACAAAAGCAAAAATTGACAAATAAAATCTGATTAAACAAAAGAGCTTCTGCATAGCCAAAGAGACTATCAACAGAGTGAACAGACAACCTACAGAATTGGAGAACATTTTGCAAACTATGCATCTGACAAAGTTCTAATATCCAGCATCTATAAGGAACTTAAACAAATTTAGCAAAAGAAACATTAAAAAGTTGGCAAAGAACATGAACAGACATTTTTCAAAAGAAGACATACACACAGCCAACAAGCAAAGAAGAAGAGTTCAACATCACTTATCATTAGAGAAATGCAAATCAAAACCACAATGAGTTACAATCTCACACCAGTCAGAATAGTTATTATTAAAATGTCAAAGAATATCTGATGCTAGCAAGGTTCTGGAGAAAAAGGAATGCTTATACTATTGTTGGGAGTGTAAATTAGTTCAACCATGGTGGAACACAGTGTGGCAATTCCTCAGAGTCCTAAAGACTGAAATACCATTTGACCTAGCAATCCCATTGCTGGGTATATATGCAAAGGAATATAAATTATTCTATTAAAGACACATGTGTGTCCATGTTCATTGCAGCATAGTCACTATAGCAAAGACTTTTAATCAACCTAAATGCCCATCAATGATAGAGTGGATGAAAAAAATGTGGTACGTATTTACCATGGAATACTATGCAGACATAGAAATAACAAGATCATATCCTTTTCAGGGACATGAATAAGGCTGGAGGCCATTATCCTTAGCAAACTAATGCAGGAACAGAAAACCAAATACTGCATTTTTCGTTTATAAGTGTGAGCTAAGCAATGAGAACACATGGATGCATAGATGGGAACAAGACACACTGGGGTCTATTAAAAGGTGGAGGTTGGGAGGAGGGAGAGGATCAGGAAAATAACTAGTGGGTGTAGGCTTAATACCTGGGTAGCAAAATAATCTGTACAACAAACCCCACCCTTAATACTTGAGTGACAAAATAATCTGTACAACAAGTTTACCTATGTAACAAACCTGCACATGTACCCCTGAACTTAAAAGTTAAATTTTTTAAAAATGTTACATAATACATGAGAGAGTTGGTATTCTAACTAGTTTTCTAACCCAAGTCTGTGATGTTCCAGAGCCTGGAACAGTCTCTATGTTCCTAAAAATGGCTTGAATCCCTCATTTCCAAGGTGACATTTCACTAAATTTGTTACCACTCTCAAAGGAATTTGACTGCTGAAAGAACAGACCATTTAAAGGATTGAGTTTCTCACTAACACATAGTTCCTGTAGTAATATTAATAGTTTTGTTTCTTGCTCTCTTAGAGCTTTGCTATGAAATCTGGGACCCAGAATGATAGATAGTCTAGTCTATATCTCTCTATTTTATAAAATATCTATGAATAATAAGAATAATGAATTAATTTTTCCTTTTTTAATTATTTTCTGGGCTTTTCAACATCAAATTTAATATGTTCTCCAAAAAACATTTAAAAATGAATGAAACAGAATTTGTACCATACCTGGGTCCAATTACAGGATAATGTAGTCATAGATGACAGGTAATTTAGTTCACATGGAATTAGATTTAGAAAACTCCTGGTCTGCTTGACCTAATGAGAGTCAGTGGAAAGAAAGTAGAATGATTTTTATCTCTCTGGCTCCATCACATACTAGCACCATGGAGAGCTACCCTGATTCTAAGCACCTTTATATGTAACATAGAGTTCATAACATACCACAAATGATTTTGGTGAGGATGAAATGGGAAAAGTGGTACATAACAGAGATACTATGCAAACATTTATGTTACCCAGATGTACCTAAATATTTCAGCTTTCTGGAATAACCGTGTCTTATAAAATTTAAATTAAATGGCCCAAATCCCATCTCACATATGAAGGGATACTCACATCTGTCTTCATGTTGCTAGGGTTTATTTGTTGTTTTGAAAAGGCTAAGGTTACTCTTAGTTATTTCTTGCACTCTATCATTTCCTGTTTGTGCTTTTTAAACTTTTTTTCAGTACTGAGCATTCATATCTCTTGCTGCTGTTGCATTTCTGTGATTTTCATACAGAATTAAATGAAAACACAGCTCCAGTTGTGTACATTAAACTTTACAGAAAAGATAGGGAACCCTGGTGCATCTCTCATGCCTGCCTTCCTATCCCACCTGCCAGCTTTTAATCTCTCCCTATTTCATTTTTGGTATTTTTCTAGGCAGAGAAATTCAGCTCACTCTTGCTGTCTCCTTCCACACTCTGCCCAGTGCTGACCCCACTTTCTACATTCATGATAGCTATTTTTATTTTTCTCAATTACAAGATCTCTTTCCTAGAGAGGAATTTCAATTCCCCTAGCAGTCAAAATTGACAGCGGTCACAAACCAGTTTTTCCCCCCTCTGTGATTTTATATTAAAGTAGCTTAAGGAGAATATTATTTTTTTCTTTCACTGTATCTTGTGTTTAGTAGCAATCAAAGTTAAATAGGGTTCCTGTAAAATTTCTGATAGCTAGAACTTTTCTAACTCAGACTTTCAGAAAGTTTTCTGCATTCAACTTTTAAAACTTTTTTAAACTGAAGTGTAACACACATAAATAGTAGTAAATAAAACAAACAGCTCATGGAATTATGCTGAAGCAAACACTCTTACACCCATCAACCAGGTCAAGAAATAGACACTGGCAAACTCTGAGTGTTTACCTTGTGATCTTGTGAAATGTATTTATTTGGTCTTTGTCTCAATCCTTGGAATCTCCAAAGTAGAGTTTTTGTATGCTAATGAGTTAACTGATGCCTACTAGTTCCTAGGTAGCTTTATGATGGTGTCTAGTCATCAGAAAGACCAAGGCAGGATTAGAGGGTTGGAACTTTCATGCCCACCCTCAACCTCTGGGGAGGGGAGAAGAGTTGAAGGTTAAGTTGATCACCAGTGACCAATAGTTTAATCCATCATGCCTACAGAAGGAAGTTTCCATAAAAACCTGAAAGGACTGGGTTCAGGCAGCTTCTGAATAGCTAAAAGTTTCTGGCACACATGGAAGCTCCTTGACCCATTTGCCAGGCTTTGCCGTATGAATCTTTTCATCTCTATCCTTTGTATTTTCCTTTATAATAAACTGGTAAATGTAAGTAGGTGCTTCCCTGGGTTCTGTGAGCTGCTCTAGTAAATTAATCAAACACAGGGAGAGGGTTGTTGGAGCCTCAATTTATAACCAGTTAGTCAGAAGCACAGGTAAAACAATCTAGGCCTACTATTGGCATAAAACCTAGGGGGCACTCTTGTGGGACTGAGCCCTCAACCCATGGGTTCTGATGCTGACTGCAGGTACATAGTGTCTGGACAAAATTGGAAGATACCTACCTAGCTGGTGTCCACTGCAGA
The DNA here is from genome assembly GCF_009761245.1 of Sapajus apella. Classification (NCBI taxonomy): domain Eukaryota; kingdom Metazoa; phylum Chordata; class Mammalia; order Primates; family Cebidae; genus Sapajus; species Sapajus apella. The sequence continues at coordinate 4,615,619 of NW_022436992.1, read as the reverse complement.
ATTGATTGCCTACTTATCGGTGGGAAGAAATCTCCACATATTTGGTCACAGATGTTTTCTCTATTGATTTTTGTTGAGTGAGAGAATAGAAAAAACAATTTGGGTTTGTTTTTTTCCTACGCAACCCATAACTTCTCTCAATTACACCACACTATATCCAACCTAAAAATTTTAAAAAATTAAAAATCACTTAATCAATTAAATTTAAAATTTAATTTAAATTTTTTTAAATTAAAAAAAATTAAAAATTAAAAAAAGTCAAACTTCCAACACTACAAGTTTGTCTGATTTGCAACTTTGTGTATATTTTCCATACAATATGGATTCCTCTATGTCATATTTCTGTTCTTTACTACGTTTGCAAGAATAATTCACGTTATTGTAGACAATGCTAATTCATGACTTGCAACATCTACTTATAATTTTATTGCGTGAATAAACCACAATTTTTCTTCTTTTGAGGATATATAGTTAAGCTGTTTTCAGTATTTTGGCTATTATGAGTAACGCTACTCCGGGTTTAAATATATTTGGGAGTAGATATTGTCAGCCTTCCATTATGCATTTATACAACTGTAGTAAATAGTGACACTTTTTTTTCTTTTTTCTTTTTTTTTTTTTTTGCCTATTGTGGGACCTTGTGAATAGTGGTGACACATTTTTTTTCCTGATTATTTACTCAAAGTTTTCTTTTCTTTGCAGACCTAAGCTTCATGTTCTGCATGTATGATTCTGTCTTCACAATTCTCATGTTCAATTACCAGTGTTCAATTCTGTCTTGTACTAAGAATGTACAGCTCTAAAAGACATATCTCAGTATGGGTAATATTCTATTAAACTGTGACAGCCAAAGCAACTCGTCTTTGCTAAATGAGTACACTTAGCTTGTTTGGAAGAATCTGTCGTTTTACTCTCCAAAGCTTACTTCATGGGAAATGGGAAACCATTTTTCTCTTCCGTGAATTTGAAGCTTTTATGTTATTATACATCCTCAATTAAAGAAAATGGGCAAAATTGTACTTAGGCTTTGTGCTGCGTCTCACTTTTCTGCAGCTGGTAAGGCAAAATACATCCCCTGCATGGTGCATGCAATTGTAAAGAAAGTAGTTTGGGAGAAGGCAACATACTGCTGAAGTCATAACCAAGGCCTGTGATTTAGAGAATCTATATTAGAGGAAACTGCAGGGAGTCAATTGCCATCTATCTGCCTCATACACATTTTAATTATACCACTAACTTTGGCAGGGAGATGTCATCTAACCCTCTGCTAAGACACATTCTTTGTAAAATTAAAATTGTTCTCCTAGGAGGAGGTATATGCATAGTAAGATGCAAACACACAAACTGTATTTATTTGAAAGTAACTACTGAAATAAGATGAGTCTGGAGGAAAAAAATATCTGTGTGTGTGTGTGTGTGTGTGTGTGTGTGTGTGTGTGTGTACGATATATATCTTCTTAATACATACTGAATATATATATATATCTTTTATTTTTAATACACACAGACACACACACACACACATATATATATAAATACACATACAAAATAATGGCTTTCGTCAAGAAAATTAGAAAAAATAGCCAAGCCATTTCAAAAAATCAAATATAAGAAAGCAGACCTTTACAAAATTTCCACATAAAAATGGACTTCCATGACTTCTGCTTAACTTTGTTTCTTGATACCTTATAAAATTTCAATTTCAAGATGGAATCATTTAAAAATAACTTGACTATGCTTTATCTCAAATTCCTATTGAAATGATACAAATATATGTGTGTATGTGTACACACACACAAACACATATACAAACACAATAAAAAGGGAGGTTCTCCCCTTATTTCCAAACATGTATTACCTTTTGACTTGATAATTCAACAGTTCTATAAATGACATATCCAGTTTAATCTGACCCCTCCAAAAAACTCAAATTTAGCAAACTTACCTTTTCCATGAAGTTTCTCTTCCTCTACTCATTCTCATTTTAGCAAATAGCATCTTCATTCTTCCACTGACTCACTCAGGGGGGTCTACTTCAGACTGTACCAATCTAGTTGAGGCTACTGTCACCTCTTGGCTTGACTATCATAATAACCTCTTGCCACTCCCACTAACCATCTCTTTGAGTTCATTTTTCACAAGAAGCCAGAATGATTACTTGAAACAAGTTAGAGCTTATATTTCTCTGCTCAAAATCTCCCTGGGACTTCAGAACACAGTCTTAAGTTCTGACCCCCAACTATATCTCTGATGCCGCATCCTACCATGTTCTTTCTTGCCCCCTCTCTCCTAGCCACACGGACCTTATTGCTGTTTTTGGAATAGACTATTTCCCTGGCTTCTTTCAAGTCACACAGAGAGAGGTCTTCTCTGATCAAAATATATGACAGCATCTTCCTTCCTCATTTCATCTAACCATCCTTCAAGTGTTAGTCTGTTCCTATGTGTTTATTATCTGCCTCTTCCCATTACACTCTAAGCTCCTTAAGAACAGAGACAGATTTGATCACTGCTGTAGTTCTGGAATAGAAGTGCCTGGCGCTTTGTAAATGCTCAATTAATACTTTTTGAATAAATGAAAAAAAACTGTACTAGACAGGAAAACTACTGAGGGTGCCAGGAACACTGAGGATAGCATTCTATTTTGGCAAGATTAGTTTGGCAGCCGTTTCAACAGTTCTGTGAGCTACCCACTATCCTACAAAATAAACAAATTTAAAAAGGCATCTTTTGTGATTAATCCACTCAAATCAGCTACTTCTTTGTAAGAAAACTATTGACTATTCATAAAATTAATTCTTGAAGTGCTTATTTGAGAGATTATCTCTCTCGCTTCAGGATGATGGCTCTGAAAATGCAATGAATATCAAGAGATGAAACTTTGTAAGGCAAAGGAATCAAATAAATGATACCTAGAAAATGATTGGAGCGACATTACTAATGATGATATGGCTAGTGGCCCATCCATAGAAAAAATGATAAGATGAAATATTTACGTAGTGTTTACTCGGTGTCATGCCCAACTTTAAGCACTTCACAGAAATTTATTTAATTGATCTTTATTACTATTTTCCTTTTAAAAATGAGGCAACTGAAGCACAGATATTTAACAGCTTGCCTACACCTAGTTAGTGAAGAGACAGGATTCAAACCCTGGCAGTCTAGTTCCAGAGTGCATGCTCTTAAACACTACACATATAGACATGAACGACATAAGAAATTAAAGGATTCTAGTGTGAGCTGGTTTCTTCTAACTGCACTGGACAACTTAAATTAAAAATGATGACAAGCACAAAATCTTACTTTCAAGGCAAAGATAGAAAATCATGGAATTTCTGTGTCTAAGTGATAAGAATCTTATATCAATTCTAGCCACAGGCCTGAGATAGCTGAAACACAAACTCAAAATTCAAATCTATGGGTAGCTGTGAGTTGTTGAATTCAAAGCCTTTCTATATTTCTTATATGAAAGATAAGAAATTATTTGAGGAAAAAAATATACTCTAAGAATTATAATGAGACTAGATGGACCTACTTTTGCTCAACACTCAGGATCAGTTAACAAGGAGCAGAAAATGAGTCTACACTTTAGACAACCTTCACATCCTAGTAATTCACAGAAATAGAATATTGCAACAGTACAGCCTCATTCAGAATATGAGTGCGAGAGGCGCATTAGTAGCAGAAAGAAAATGGGAACGGAAGTCATTTCAATCCAGTAGAATATCGTTTTCCTCCTTGCCTGAAATAAAGAGGTAGCTTGAAGTACAAAGGTATGCTGATTAATAAACAATGGTAAATAATTTCCTTGGATGGTCAAGGGTTTGAATAAAGCAGGATGACAGAATTGGTGACAAGGATATTTAGGGAAGAGTCATGTGATTCAATCTTTCAGAATAGGCCCAGAGTGTAAGGATATTTGTGCATACATGGAAATATCCCCACTTCATGGGAAGTGGATAAAATTATTTGTTCTCTAAATGTCACTTATTTCCTCAGCTATCCCAGCACTTGCTCAGTGGGTTCATATATAATAAAGTAACTGTGGAGTTTACTGATGACCCAAACCAATGGACTATGGCCCAAATGTCAAACTTCACTTTTCTAATACCGAGTCACAGATTTAATACTACATCTCAAAGTGTCATGCCGACAATCAGCCCTTTGTTCTACATAAAAAATCGACTTACCTGCAACACTGCCATGACAGACCTATTTGCATGCTTCACTTATTGCCATGGTATCACCCTATTATTGCTTCTGGCCAAGACATTCTCAGACAGTGAAAAAAGTGGGGCAATGAACTAATCTTCATTAGATGCATTGGTCTTAGTTTATCTGTATCTCATTAGTTATTTATTGTAGCTGATCACTCAGAATGACCCTAACATATGGGTGGAAAGGTGTACAGGAGACTCAGTCACAGTGCCATATAGAAGAAAATTCTTTGTAAAGTTAGAGTCTGTCTTATAGGGTGTTGAGATTCACAGGAGTCAGTAAATAGCTACCCTCCTCCCTGCCTGAGTCCTGTGCCAATTGAGAGAGAATGTGGCAAGTGCTTCCTTGACAGAGAGCCAGTGAAATTGCAAGCACCTGCCATTCTGAGCTAGGTTATTCAGAGGAACAGTCCTGGTGAATCAGGGCTTTCCCTTTGTTTGTAATGATGTGTGATCTGCCAGGCAATTCTCGTGTGTTGGTCACATATAGGCTCTCTCTTGCAGAAATTCCTCAATGTTCCTGTCACCCTTGATAGTTTTCCAATCTGACATAGATTGGTTTTCATTTCTTCAAACAGTGCTCATTGAGCATTTACAATATGCCAGGCATTTTTCCTGTTCTAGGAATATATGAGTGAACAAATCCACTCTTGTTCTTAGAATCTAATGGCAGAAACCAGAATTTTAACACATGGAAATTGATTGTTTCAAAAGTTGAAAAATGCTTAGGTAAGATAAGGAAGGTGTTAGCTAATACGGTTCTGTCAGAGTAAGACTCACTGCTAATACATGCAAGGAATGACTTGAAGGAAGCAGGTCAGATAGCCATGTGGCTATGTCTAGGAAAGAAACTCCAGGCAAATGGAAAAGCAAATGAAGGAGACTTACAGGAGAGTTTAGGCTGTTCCAGAAACAGCAAAGAGACTAGCATGGCTGATGCAAAGGGTGCAAGAAAGTAAGTGAGATATGAAAGAGATGTAGGTGGTATCAGACCTTGATAATATATTCTGAAGTCACTGGGAACTTTTGAACAGAGGAATTTATGATCCAATGTATGTTTTTAAAGGTTCTCTCTAGCTGAGTGTGAAGAAGAGATTCATGGAGGCAAGTGGTGGTTGGGGGGTATGTGGCCAGGGGAAGATTTCATGCTAATCCAGATAAGAGAAGAGGGTGGCTTTGACTAAGTGAGTACAGTCTATGGTAGAACCCACTGAATGGGTTAGTGGAAAAATGGAGATGCTATTTGCAGATCAAGCAGAACATATCATTTACATGAGTGATAAATACAGCTTGAAGGACACATCTCATAGTGAAAGCCAAACATAGAGGCATTTTAACTCCACACCTACTGACAGCTTCTCAGAGGAAGATTGGAATTTTTATAGAAAAACATTTAGCTGGGTTGCTTTTGCTCACTGGCTTGAGGAGGTGGGGGAGAAAAGAAACAGATTACAAACCTATTCACTCCACTTTGTGGAAGGATTTATCAGGTGAGACTAGAAGCCAAGCATGTGATTATTTTATTTGTTTATTTAACATTTCAATATGTATTTATTTAATATTTTTAATATAGAAATCGAGAGTACAAAAGAGGCATCCATTGTAACACAAAATGAAAGTGGACATGTTTCCTTCACTATCTGTTTTGTTTTCACTATCTTCAGTAATGGCTATAAGCAATCCTTCACTATCATATTAAGTAACTCAGTTATAAAATTTTGATGTCTAATTCCAGCTATTCAGCTCTGCTGTCTTAGCTATCTGGTTCCTGAGACAGGAAAGTTTTCATTATACAAAAAATTTAATTGGGAGATGGAGGTGACCCCCTGAATTCTTGGAGTTTCTTATTCTACATAATTCACAGGGTAAAAAAGAGTTTAGAAAACTGACTGGCATATTTGAATGAGGCTGATTGTCAATGGACAAAACACACTGAGGACACACAGTGAAGACAGGAAATAGTATGTCTTGACCCTCGGGGCACTCCTGAGGAAACCTTCTAGTTTAGCTGTGTTCACTGGTCAAAAGTAATGAAAAATTACTCAAATATCGGAATCTCTAAGGGCTCACACAATCCAAGAATAAAGTGTTGAGTCACTTCATATGGTGGAAACAATTATCCCTCCAAAACCACTTTCCCCTGAATCCAAGATGCAGGATTGTTCTACTAGACACATTATTCTCAGCCACAATTCTTACCAATGTAATGCCTTTTCGATATCCTGCTCTTTTTAAAATCCCTTTGTTGAGATTTGATTGAGATACAAAAATCTTTACTTAATGAATGTGCACAAATCAATGAGTTTGGAGAGATGTATATACCTATGAAACCATCACTACCATCAAGGCCGTAAGTACACCCATCACCTCCCAAAGTTTTCTTCTGCCTCCTTTATTATAATAATTATAACAACTATTATTATTATGATTATGTCTGTTAAAAACACACATACACACAGACAATATGATCTACCTTCTTGATATTTATCTTACAAAGCAGAAGATTTATATCCTGTAACCATCATCCCCCTGATTTCTCCCTCTCCCTCCACCCCTAGCAACCACCATTCTATTCTTTGCTCCTATACATTTAACAATTTTATTTCTATGTGGTAAGTAATATAATACAGTATTCGTCCTTTTGTGTCTGGCTTATTTCACTTAGTATAATGTTCACCATTTCCATCCATCTTGTTGCAAATGGCAATGTTTCTTTCTTTTTTGAGACGAAGTTTTGCTCTTGTTGCCCAGACTGGAGTGCAATGGCATGATCTCCATTTGCTGCAACCTCTGTCTCCCAGGTTCAAGCGATTCTCCTGCTTCAGCCTCCCAAGTAGCTGGGATTACAGGCACCTGCCACCATGCCCTGGCTGATTTTTTTTTTATTTTTTTGTATTCTTAGTAGAGATGGGATATCACCATGTTGACCAGGCTGGTCTCAAACTCCTGACCTCAGATGATCCACCTGCCTTGGCCTCCCAAAGTTCTGGGATTACAGGTGTGAGCTACCATGCCCAGCCAGGATTTCTTTCTTTCTTTCTTTCTTTTTTTTAATGTTTTTGGGGCTTATTTATTCTATATTACAATGTGTATTTTGTAGCTGCACAATTTTAAACTTTAATTTACATAGCCTGATATGATTTCTTAATTTCTTTTTTCTTATTATTTCAATAAGTTTTTGGGGAACGGGTAGTGTCGGTTACATGAATGAGTGTTTTAGTGGTGATTTCTGAGATTTTGGTGCACCTATAACCTGAACAAAGCAGGATTTCTTACTTTTTAAAGACTGAATAGTTTTCCATTGTACAGATATATTTTCCTTCTTCAAGAACTTTCTCACCTCACTCTGACTACCAGCCAAAGCTATTATATTATGAGCAATATCCGATTCCAAGAAATTCCACTCCTGAAACAGTGGCATTAAAATCAGTCAGCCTGGGTTTGAAATATCCTATAACTATCTGTCCTGATTTCCCCCTTCTGAACTAAGTATTTTTCATGGTTGTCTTATCCCTTGCTTACATAGGTCTAATTGGTTTAGCTTTCTATGATCCACAGGTTTTCCTAGTGGTCTTTTGGGGAGCCGATAGTGGACAAATGGAAGACTATCTTAAACTACCTAACCCTCTTAAACTTGGTTCTCTAGCCCTTCCCATAATTATGTCAACTGAAACTTCTCAGCTTCAATTTATGCCTAATCAGCTAGCTTCTATTTGCAACTAAGACGCTTACTTGCTACACTCGTATATTGAGGCTGCCGTAGGGGGAGTACTTGAAGCCAGGAGTTCAAGACAAGCCTGGGCAGTATAGCAACACCCATCTCTATATATTTAAAGGAAGAAAAGAAAACCTCATTAAATTGCATACAAACAGTGGCTGAGCAAAGCAATCACTCCATTGTATCCCTCAAAGGTAAGGCATGCTGTATGAAGTGAAATCTTTGTCATAGCCAGCACTTTAAAATATTAGTTGTGCTTGGTAAACAAGTGATGTGGGTACCTTTAGGTTGCATAAATAAGTTTTTTAAAAGGAGCACACAGAGAACCCTCTCAAGACAGAAATGCCTTTCTAGCCCCTCTAGTGCCTCCCTCCTCTTTATCTCCCCACCTACTGAAACCTGACACTGAAGCAAATGTTCCAAGCATATTTCAGCCCCAACAGTGGGGGTTGTCAGTCAGAGGTAATCAGTAGAAAACAAATACAAATCCTAGGAAAAAAGCCTCGTAATAACTAATGCTCATATATTGTCTGGCTGCAGTGTTACTGTTCAGTTCACAACTGGTCTAATGAGTTTTAACAGACTGTCAGCAGGTTGAAAGGATAGTGTTTGAGATAGCTGATGGACGGGAGAGAGCACTTTGGTAGCTAACATCAGTTTGCCCCTCCTAATGTGGGTAAAGAATGGATCAACAGAGCTGTGATGCAGCTTTTCCGATAACTCATATAATATTTGACGGAAACTGTCTGAACCCCACTTTAAGGATGTAAGGAGGATTAAGCAGAGAAAAATCTCCAGAAATGTAAAAAGATTCTATTGCTTGGAAGATAAGGACTAGACTGAAAAATTAGAAAAAATGGGTTTCTCTTTGATCAATTTAAGCTGTAGCTTGGGAAACATTTTCTTTGGTACAACAAGTTCTTTCCTCAGCTAAGGAATGTTTTGCTCTATTTTATCTTTGTTATTTCTTAGTTCTTGTCTTTTCTTCTGCATCACATATCACTAAATGCGTTGGCTCTTGATTCTCTGTCCTTCATGTTTGTGATATGCTCTTTCATGGTTTTTGATTCTCTTTCTTAGAGAGAGCTCTTCAGTGGATCGTCCATATCATCAAGTCTCTTCTGTGGAATCAGTTATGTTTTTTGCTGATAAAAATATTAATTTAATTCTTCAACAGTCCTTTGATTTGTGCTGCAATTCTTACCTTATTTATCTCCATTTTCTTTCCTTTTCATAATTTTCCAGTTGCTTTAGCAACCCAAGATGCATGAGGTTAGTGTTTTTGGGGAGACATAGCCATTGATCATCACACCAAAGGAAATCATGTCTTCTCTGTTGCTTGTTGGGATTGAAGAAGCCATCTATTTAGGGATCATGAATAATCTGTGACTGTTAGTTCATATCCTCTGAGAAGAAGCAGATCCTAATATGGAGTTAAACATGAAAGAAATTTATTAGCAAAAACATCTGTGAAGAAGAAATGGGAAGCTGCTGAGGAGGGTGGAGAGAACCTTCAAGCCACACTCTTAATGCAGGTCTGATCTCATTGAAGGAGAGACAGAAGGAAGGAGGCTTGGGCAGGAAAAGTCTCAGACTGCAACAAGTTTCTAAGTAAGTGTCAGCCAGGCCAACTGGAATTCCACGAGCCAAGATGGCTTGCCAGAGAAGTCTTGTGTCTCCTCTGCACTGGTGTTCCTGAAGCTCTTAGGCATTAGCTGGTAACAGTTCATAGGTGTGAATGCAATAGTGTAAAGTCAGAAAGGCAGCTGCTGGGGCCTTCGATGAGTCATGCTTCCACTTGGGAGAGCTGAGTATCACATTTCCATGCCTGTCACAGAGACTTTGTTTAAGCTCCTTCTTTGTCCTGTGCTAGTGATAAGATTGCCACCTTTCCAGTGGCTTTCTGCCTGTCATCATTTTTTAGGCAAATCTAAGCAGCACCATTTCTTTCAAATGCTGCTTATTCTTCCCAGTAAAGTGGAAGTCCAAGGAGGGCTCTCTTTATGTCTTGGGGCACTTTCCATGATGGTCTCTGAGAAGAAAGGTTAGAGTAGTGTCTAAGAGTTTTTTATTTCAAGTAAAGAAGCTCTAGGTTCAAGCCCTAACTTTTCCATGTACCAGCTACCTTGGCCTTGTTCCAGTGATGACACCTGTCTAACCTTCATAATCTTTGTGACCAAAATGGGTCCTAAAACCTCTTAGAGTTGTAAGGATTAAGTGAATACATGTATTAGCACCTCTTGAAGAATAAGCATTCCATAAATATCACCTATTATTGTTTCCTAATGCTACTGCTTTTCTCAGGATGATAGATTCTAAACTGGTCTTCAGTTCTTCTTTTCACATTTTTACTTATGCTTTATCTATTAGAAGTGCCAACCTCCAGAAGAAATTACCTAATGTCATTTATAGTAAGCAACAAAACAGAGGACTTTGACCTGGGAATGTCAGATATGAAAGTCCATAGTCTTAAAGGACATTCTCTTTACCATTCCTGTACCTTTGATGTTTGAATAATATTGAGTCATCTTTTCCTAGATTGTTACAGTGCCTATACCACCTTCCCCATATCACCCCCTCACCACCACCACTTTTATGCTGTCAGTCTAGATAATAAAAACCTGGAGTGTGGGGATTTGTATTTCTGACTTCATGTTATCTATGAATGCCCAAAGTCCTTTAGAAACAGAATATTTAAATCTCAAATGGTAATTTCTGGGTTCTATACTCATGTGGAGGGAGAGGTTATTTTCTCAAGATCTATTCAAGAATTGGAAGAAATATATTAATCTTCTGATGTGAATTATATAATATATTTTTATAGCTCTAGTTTGCTAGGACATCTAGGACTGGGCAGGCCAAAAATGAATGATATCCTAGATGACCAATTTCTTGAAGTGAGAGAACATATACACTATTATTTCTCAATGAGGTGCTGCTGACATTTTGGACCATATAATTCATTTGATATCATTGCAGAATGTTGCAAGATAATTAATGAACATCTATACCTTCTACCCACAAAAGGCAAGAAATGCTTTCCCTACCTTATTCCCAAATGTACTACTTCCATACATTTCTTACCGCCTTTGGGTAGGTGTGCTGTGGCTCTTGGTTAGTGCCACTGGATAGGTTAAGCAATCCTTTGAAGAAGGGGAAGGTCTTAAGGGCATATCCACAGTTTCTAAAAAAGAATCTGATATCATTGATGGGAACAGAGCTAGATATTTGCCTGAGATACCAGAAAGATTTTGAAGGAGGTTGTATGATGAAAAGGAATAGAAAAAAAATTATTGTCAAATATTACACGTCTTATTTATTGGTCAGACTTAGCTATGCATCCTTGCTAATAAAGTATTAGGTGACATCTAGGAAGAAGAGTGTTTTGTATTCTTTTACATGATGGTCAGTGAGGTGGTGTGTCCACGAGAGGAGACAATGGAGAGGCTCAGAAAAAATGAAGTTTATTATACTCACAGGTCCTAGAAGACAGGAGGTGCAACATGCTACACAGGACCACACAGGAAAGACACCTTGGTGGTCAAGGGGCAGAAGACAGGAGTGAGAGGATGGTTGTAGCCATTGCGCTTATTGGGGTTTCAGTAGGATAGGCAAGGTGGGGCAGGCTGAATAGCTTAGGATTGACTAGTTTGAATAACTGGCAGACTTTGGGCTATAGGGGTGGTCCCTAGTTGCCAGATGCTTGGCCCTGGATGATTAAGGCAGAGGACTTTTACCTCTTGGGGTGATGTGCCAGGCAGAGAATGTATGGCTCTGGTGGTTATTTTATATATCAAAGGCATGCTCCTGGTGGGTCCTTTGCTATCTCTTAGAATTGGCTTAACCCAGGGAGAGACGGTCTCTCCACAGCTGGAAAGATTTTGTTTTTATTTTTTTTTCGAGATGGAGTCTTGCCCTGTTGCTAGGCTGGAGTGCAGTGGCACAATCTTGGCTCACTGCAACCTTGGACTCCCTGGTTCAAGCTATTCTCTTACCTCAGCCTCTAGAGTAGCTGGGATTATAGGCAAGCACCACCATGCCCAGCTAATTTTTGTATTTTTAGTAGAGACACGGTTTCACCATGTTGGTCAAGATGGTCTTGATCTCCTGACCTCATGATCTGCCCACCTTGACCTTCCAAAGCGCTGGGATAACAGGCATGAGCCACCACGCCAGCCTAGGAAGGTATTTTAACATGTTAAGACATCACATTGTATTTATGCATCAAAATATCACTCTGTGTACCATAAATATATACAATTATTATGTGTCAATTACAAATGATAATATGGGATGGGAAAGGAAAGGGAGAGGAAGAAAAGATGGATAAAGGGTACAAAAACACAGTTTGATAGAAAGGAATAAGTTATAGTATTCCAGAGTACTAGAGGGACAACTTAGTTAACAATAATTTATTGTGTATTTCAAAATAGCTAGAAGAGAAGAATCGCAATGTTCCCAACATAAAGGAAAGATAAATGTTGGAGGTGATGGATAGTCCTTTACCCTGCTTTGATCATTACACATTATATACAGGTATTGAAATATCACGTGTCTTGTACAACAATGATATATAATACAATTTTTAAAATTATACGCATAGTTAAAAACATATTCACAATACAATGGGAAAAATTCCAAGGCAGATCTACTAGCAGAAATGTAATTTTATGTAATTTTAATAGAGTATTACTGTAATCTGAGGCCACCAAAATTTCCATAACCACATTCAGCTTTTCTCTAGTTAAGATATAAATAAGTTTCATGTTATTAGATGGGTTTTCAAAGCCTAGACAGTATTTTTCCTCGCAGAGGACTAGTGCTTTGTCAGAAGGTTTTAAAATTCCCTGAACTTCAGGTGTTGTTTAAGAGAAAAGGGTCCATAATGAATGTTTGAAATTTAATTAGAAAATTCATGCATTTTAAATTCTCCTTTGTTCCCGCTATTTGTCAGAGTACTTGTGTGAAGGAATTGTCCTTGGAGAAAGGGAAAGAAATCTTTTATTAAAATTGAAAAACCTTCATGTTTATCATTCATATTTACTTGGAGACCAAGTGTGAAAAGTTTTAATGTTGAAGAAGTTTCCACCAAGTTTTTATGAGCACGTAAAGCAGGGATATGGAATTGAGTTGTAACCTTAACTATAAAGTTGACTGTTGCAAACACTATTATACTGGGATTCTGTTATATCAGTGGTTTTATTTGCACATTCTCTGCTGTATATTAAAAGCTACCTCTCTCATTGTGCTTATCTCTTAATGATAAATAGTTTCAGAATATCCCAGCTGTTAATAGCAAAAGTTTATAGAAAATCTTCCTCTCGCAGGGTGATGTGGTAAAATTAGTTTCATTATCACTAGCTTGCTCATTTTAAAAATGTTGGAATGCTTGATGATAGTAGTAGTAGGTAGGTATCAGCTTCAAATCTTCCCTTAGTTGTGCTGAACAGAATTTCAATTGTATAGGCTTCTTATTTGAGAAATGTTTCACTTCCTGGCAAATTTAAATAGTCATTTAATGCTATCCTATTGATGAAGGCCACTTGGAAATCATGCTCGTTTCATAGCTGAATGTCTGCATTGCTGCCACTGCTGCTGCTGTTTAGAATGGAAGGGGCCGATGCTATGAGGCTGTTTAAAAACCTATGCTAAGGTTCTCAGTGTGTTTGCTTATTTTTTTCTTTCCTCCCTTCTCTCTGATTTTATTGAAACGTAGATGATTTTGACTTCCTCAGTATTGTCATTTTCATTGTAGTGTCAAAATCTTGGATTTAAACTAAATGATATAAACATGTAGGACATTTTTTATCTGAATATCAGCGACCAAGAAAGATTATGACATTTTTTCTGTGCTGTTTCTTATTCCTTAGGGAGAAATATTTTCTAGTTAGCAATAAAGTTCTTTGAAGAAGGACGTTTTCTACAGGTTTGTTGAATTAAAACATTAGCCAATTAGAAAAAATCATCACCATTCTCTAAAATAATGTAATTATCAGCGTATGTTACTTGAAAACTGACATCTATTTGCAATGCCAACATTTTGAGTGTATTGAAATTATAAAAATATTTAAATATATATTTGTTAAAAAATACTGAGAACATATGCCAGTGTTTTTTCTTCTGTGGTCTAATTATATATAAACATATTCAATAGAAAAAATAAAATTTGACATCTTTATTAATATTTCAGAAAAGAAACACATCAATGTAATATTGTGATGTTGTAGGGATTGCAATAACAAAATATCATTATATGCTAAGACTTGAGTTATATACGTAAAGATAACTAAAAAGTTGTAATCAGGTGCAGCATTTTAATCAATTTAATGTAAATAAGAAAGAAGCAATGTTAGAGCTCTTTGTTCTGAGCTGTCTCTGAATCTCAACTTTAAGTCTCATTATCAGAACTGGGAAACAATAATAAGAATGAGAACCCATGTGTTATTTAGAAGTGTTGTTTAATCTCCAAGGAATTTGGGATTTTTCCAACTATCTTTCTGTTATTGATTTCTAGTTTAATTCCATTATGGTCTGAGAGTAGACATTGTATGAGTTCTATTCTTTTAAATTTTTAAGGTGTTTTTCATGACCCAGAATGTGGTCAATCTTGGTGAATATCCCCTGTGAACCTATGAATAATGTGCATTCTTCTATTGTTGCATAAATTTGTCTGTAGATGTCCATCATGTCCAGTTGATGGATGGTGTTGTTGAATTCCACTCTGTCTTTATTAATTTTGTGTCTGTTGGGTCTGTTCTTTTCCCATAGAAGCATATTAAACTATCCAACTATAATAGTGGATTTATGTATTTATCCACTATTCATGTTTTTAGCATGATTTAATTTTCTCCATCCATTTACATTTAATCTATGTGTGTTGTTTATTTAACATGGATTTGTTTTAGACAACATATAGTTGGGTATTCTTTTGTTTCTTCTGACTCTCTTTTTATTGTTTTTTTGTGTATATATATACACATACATATATTTAATTTTTATTTCAATAGCTTTTGGGGTACAAGTGGTTTCTTGTGTTGAACGCTTTATATTTTCTTGTATTGAGTTTCTTGGATGAATTATATAGTGGGAAATTCTGAGATTTTAGTGGAACCATCAGCCATAGTTTTCATTGTATATAACATGTATTTTTGTTTATCTGTAGTCCCCCTTCCAAGTCTCTCAAGTTCATTATATCACTCTGTATGCCTTGGCATACTTATATCTTAGCTCTCATTTATAAGTGAGAAAACATAGGTTTTGTTTTTTCACTCCTGTGTTACTTTACATAGAATAATAGCCTCCAGTTCCATCCACATACGGCAAAACACATTATTTGGTTCCTTGTTATGCTGAGTAGTATTCCATGGTGTGTGTGTGTGTGTCTATATATATGTGTGTCTATATATGTGTGTGTCTATATATGTGTATCTGTGTGTGTGTGTATGTGTGTATATACACCACATTTTCTTTATCATTCATTAGACAAATGGGCACTAAGGTTGGTTCCACATCTTGCAATTGTGAATTGTGCTGCTATGAACATACATGTGCAAATGTCTTTTTAAAATAGTGATTTCCTTTTCGGGGGGTAGATACCCAGTAGTGGGATTACTGGATCAAATGGTGGATTTACATTTAGATCTTCAAAGAATCTTCATATTGTTTTCCATAGAGGTTGTAATAAATTTACATTCCCATGAGACATGTATGAGTGTTTCCCCTTCATCCACACCAACATCTATTAATTTTTTACTTCTTAGTAATGGCCAATCTTGAAGGAGTAAGGTGCTATCTCACTGTAGTTTTAACTTGCATTTTCCTGATGATTAATGAGGTTGATCATTTTTTCACGTTTGTTGATCATTTGCATAACTTATTTTGAGACATGACTGTTCATGTTCTTTGCCCACTTTTTCATGGGATTATTTGTTTTTATCTTGTTGATTTGTTTGAGTTCCTTACAGATTTTTTGATATTAGTCCTTTTTTGGATGTGTAGTTTGCAAATATTTTCTCCCAGTCTTACTCTGCTGAGTAGCCCTTTTGCTGTGCAGAAGCTTAATATTTTAATTAAGTCCCATTTATTTAGCTTTTGTTTTCATTGCATTTGCTTTTGGGGTCTAAGTCATAAAGTATTTGCATAGGCCAATGTCTAGAAGAGTTTTCCCAACTTTGTCTTCTAGAATTTTTATGGATTCAGGTCGTATATTAAAGTCTTTGATCCATCTTGAGTTGATTTTTGTATAAGGTGAGAGATAGGGATCCAATTTCATTCTTCTACATGAGGCTTGCCAGTTCTCTCAGCACCACTTATTAAATAGAATACCCATCCCCTAATTTATGTTTTTGTATGTTTTGTTGAAGATCAGTAACTGTACAGATTTGGCTTTATTTCTGGGTTCTCTATTCTGTAAGAACCTGGTAGAATTCAGGAGGTAAAACTCAAAAAAACCACTGGAGCTCCCAAATGACTGGGACTCCAGAATGACTGAGCGTCCCTGGAGTTTTATGTCTCAGACTTGTCTACACTGAGCCCCCAACTATTTGTCAACTACAGTTCAGGTTTTCTTACCCTGGCAGTGGTTTCTGCAGAGTTTTCAGCTCATGAGTATAGGGAAGCTCAAAAGTTTCTCCTGAAAGTTTGATAATTTAGTCTGCTGAAATAAATGGACAGCAAACAGATTAATAGGAGAAAAGACATGGAAATTTATTATGCGCAAGTGCACAGGAGTGCCACAAAATATGAGGCTCAGCAAAGGACCTGATGGTTGAAGCTTAAATATCATCTTCATAAGATAGAGGAAAGAGGGGGATAGAGGCAATTTTAGGAGAAGAATAAATTGTTTTTAGGGGTAGATGGGTGGACCTAAAAAATAAACAATAGCCTGAGACAAAGTTCATCTGGGTTCTGAGTGTGGCGTCCACATCAGTCCTCCTTCCTAGAATATATATTGATTTCTTCTAATTAATGAAATATCTAAGAAAGGGCATCACAAAAATTGGATATTTTCTAAAAGATTCAGTCTTTAGGTGGGCAGAGTAACTTCAGAGAATTTGAAGTTAAAGCCCTTCCTTTCTTCACTATTCCTCAAGTGCGGTCAGTTTGAAATCCAAAGAGGCATATTTTAGGGCATCATTTTTAAGTCCCCACTAGGGTTTCTGCTTAAGTAAATTTTGATTCTCTCTATTTTCCCATTAGTCTCCCTAATTTGGGGGACAGGGATTTGTCCTATGACTTTACATCTCTGATGTATCTAAGACAATGTATTCATTTTTTAGTTTGATTAGCCTTTTACCTGTTGTTGGAATTAAATGGTGACTTCCAGACTTCTTACATATGAGACCTGAAGCTGAAAGCTTCACTATTGTTTTGAAGAAATTTAATAATATGTCTGTGAAAGATTAGGACTTCTGGTTTTGGCCTCAGTCCAACAGAATAAACCCCTCCTTATTTTTGGCTTTACAGAACACAGCCCACCTACTTCTTCCCCATGTTAATAAATAGAATCTACATATGTTATGCCCAACTAGTGTACTTGGAAACTTCTATATGATAGGCCTGACCCACATACATAGAAACTTCCCTATGACATTGCCAACCAGAGAACATAGAATCTTCTGGGCAGTATATAGAGAATCCTACTATATGACACTCCCAACAAGTTTACAAAGGATCTTCCAAGTGGCATGCCCAACCAGTGTACATGGGACCCTCCATATAACATGCTCAAGTAGACATAGAAATTTAGGTTGATCATCTCATTTTCATGATAAAACTATTGGGAAAGCACTTTAATAGGAAAAGAGGATTCCAGCTGGAATTTAATCAATTTAATCCTTCCTTCACAAGTATGAACTCATATCTAATGAACAATAGGTATGCAAGGAACAGAAACAGTAAAACAGAAAAGGCCCAAGACAAGGAAGTAGAATATAGACCTTGAAAAAATTAATAAATCACACGTGAAAAGATACTTTAAAAAATAATCTACATGGTCCCTTCACAGCTACACAAGAAGATATTACATTTTATAATGGAATGCTTCAAGAATTTACATCCTATCTTGTGCAGGGGTCATGCTGATCTTCTCTGTATCATTCCAATTTTAGTATACATACAGCTGAAGTGAGCACACATATTGCATTTTTAAAGAAACATAAAATGATACATGAAAAGGAGCAAGAGGAGAATGAGAAAAAAATCTTAGAAATTATACAGAGATATAGACAAATGGAACAGAACAGAAGCCTCATAAATAACACCACACATCTATAACCATCTGATCTTTCACAAACCTGACAAAAATAAGCAAGGGGGAAAGGATTTCCTATTTCACAAACAGTGTTGGGAAAACTGGCTAGCCATATGCAGAAACTGGATCCCTTCCTTACACCTTATACAAAAATTAACTCCAGATGGATTAAAGATTTAAACATAAGGCCTAACACCATAAAAACTCTAGAAGAAAACCTAGGCAATGCCATTCAGGATATAGGCATGGGCAAGGAGTTCATGACTAAAACATCAAAAACAACGGCAACAAAAGCCAAAATAGACAAATGGGATCTAATTAAACTTAAGAGCTTCGGCACAGCAAAAGAAACTATCATTAGAGTGAACGGGCACCCAACGGAATGAGAAAAAATTTCTGCAATCTACCCATCTGGAACAGGGATAATATCCAGAATCTACAAAGAATTTAAACAAATTTAGAAGAAAAAAAACAACCCAGTCAAAAAGTGGGTGAAGGATATGAACAGACACGTTTCTAAAGAAGACATTTATGCAGCCAACAAACATATGAAAAAAAAAAAAAAAACAAATCATCATCACTGGTCATTAGAGAAATGCAAACCAAAACAGCATTGAGATACCATCTCACAGCAGTTAGAATGGCAATCATTAAAAAATCATGAGACAGCAGATGCTGGAGAGGATGTGGAGAAATAGAAACGCTTTTATACTGTTGGTGGGTGTGTAAATTAGTTCAACCATTGTGGAAGACAGTGTGGAGATTCCACAAGGATCTAGAAATAGAAATACTATTTGACCCAGCAATCCCATTACTGAATATATACCCAAAGGATTATATATCATCCTATTATAAAGACACATGCACATGTATGTTTATTGTAGCACTGTTTACAAAGCAAAGACTTGGAACCAACCCAAATGCCCATCAGTGATAGACTGGATAAAGAAAATGTGGCACATATAATTCTATGCAGCTATAAAAATATGAGTTCATGTCCTTTGCAGGGACATGGATGAAGCTGGAACCCATCCTTCTCAGCAAACTGACACAAGAACAGAAAACCAAACACCGCATGTTCTCACTCATAAGCAGATGTTGAACAATGAGAACACATGGACACAGGGAGGGAAACATCATACACTGGGGGGCTAGGGGAAGGATAGCATTAGCAGAAATACCTAATGTAGATGAAGGGGTGATGGATGCAGCAAACCACCACGGCACATGTATACCTATGTAACAAACCTGCACATTCTGCACATGCACCCCAGAGCTTAAAGTTTTACAATTTAAATAAATAAATAAATAATTAATTAATTAAAAGTATGTTATTATCAAAGAGAAATCAAAAGAACGCTAAAACATTAATAAAATAAAAAGTCTGCCAGAACAAAAAGAAAATGCAATATATTCACTCTAGCAAAACTTCAGTCAAAGCAGTAGAATGAATATATTGTCTTCAAAGTTTTTAAAGTAAATTATTTTAACGAGTATTCCATATTTAAGTTGAGTAACAACCACAAGGACAAAATTAAGAATTTTCTGCATGCAAGATATCAGAAAATTTACCTTTAATGCACTCATTTACCAACAAAAAATAATTGAGGATATGTCCTAGTAATATTAAAATATAATCTAAATACAATCCAAAAAACAAAAAACAATAATACATAAGTATGAGAGGAGAGAAATGAAAATAAAGCTTAGAATATAAGGTGTACAGTAGGCTTAGACAGCAATTCACAAAGAACACAAAGTGAAATTGTGTTCACTCTAACAATTATGTATTTTAAAGCTGAATAAACTTAGCGCTATGGTGCAGATACAGTATCTTATTTTTAAGTGGAAAAATATAAACAAGGCATTGAAACTTCAGGAAAACCCAAAAGTTGTTTGATTAATTGGGGGTCTGATTCTGACAAAAAAAAATTATTTTTTAACTTAGTAGTATTAAATTCATGGTAGAGCTAACAAAAAATTGGGATATGAAGTAGAAAATAAATAGACGTAAGGAATGTGGAGCCAATGGTTTTTTTTTTTTTAATTTGTATGACAGGAAATGAAGACACATTTTGTACAATTGATGAATTAAGAAAAAGAAGTTGCATTATATTACCTATCCTAAAGATAAAAAATGATCTGAACATTCTAATATCACTTGTCAAGACTGTCGGAGCATGGGGAAGAGAGGTGTTAGAAATGTAGATTGGCTAAATTTTTATATTTCAAACTAAGGTGTCCATAGTTATTATTAGGTATTGGCTAACCAACAACACCTATGGAAAAAATATATTATCTGGAGAGAAAAAGTTGAAGATGTTTACCTCCAGGGAACATGTAAAGAACATTGGAAAGAACACATGAATTTTGTACCGTCTGTTTACTTTGAATTTGTTGATTTTTTTATCATGTGCATTTATTATTTACTGTAAAAGTCAGAGTCCTGTCATAAAGTGAAGGCATATTCAAACTGAGTAACCCATCAAGCATTTAATTAAGCGATTATTTATTATAATTTTGGTTTCTCCATCCCTAGAAACAGTAGATAGTGTTGTATCCTGGCTTAGTAATAATAAGGGCCATTACACCTCCTAGGTCTAAAGAATGGGAGGGAGTGGTCACCAGAACTGGAAATTATTGTATAAGCTGTACGGATAGAGAGGCCTGACAAGAGGTGGCATGTGCAAGAGAAATGTGGCCAATCTACGGTGACGTGGAAGAGAGGAAAGATACCAGTGGAATAATTACCCTGACTCCATTCTCTTTTCACTCTTCATATTTTTCAGGTCCCTCCCATGACTGACAACTTAGAAGCCAGAGGTCAAGGGAGCCTATCAATGCACTCCATGCAAATACATCCCGGGAGCAGGATAGAACAATACGTAAAAGAGTAGAACTCTATCTAGAGGAGCAAAATGAAGGTATCTAGCACACTGATATTAATAAAATATGTACAATGTCATTATAATGTGTCGAATTTGCACAGAAAAATAATCATAAAATATTCATTGTCATAGTCAACTATTGGTGGTATTTTATGCCAGCTGTACTTTAGCCTGTTAACTGGAAGATTTGAGTGAAAGTTTCTTTTTTTTTTTTTTTTGAGAGAGAGCAAGAGGTTCAGGAAACATTTGAAGGGGAATGTGCAAGTGATGCCTGAAAGGTATGGGCAGAAGATACATGGTATGTTATTTTAAGCCAATAGAAAGCTTAATCCTGCGAGGGAACCATACACCATATGAGTAGGAATTACTCCAAGAATGAGGGAGCTGGGATACTTAGCTTCCTGAACCCCTGGGTGTTATCTACCCCTGTAGGCAAAGGTCCTTCCTAGAGTCTAGAAAAAAAGACTCCAGGCAGCTAGATGCAGTTATTGGCCACTGGATGTTGGCTAAAGCAAAAAGGAAGATCTGAAAGGCGAGGAAAGGACATTGCTGGTGTCTATACTTCTGGCCAACATGCCACAAGTACAGATGCACCAGTTACAGTGTTAAGCATGACTGCTTAGATTTCTAATCAGCTTTTGAGGATACCAGCATGGAAGGTGTTCTTAAAAATCCCATCTTATTGTAGTGATAGCAAAGATCATTATGTCTGTTATTATTTCAAGCAATTAAAAAAACTGTTTTGTAATTATTTGAGTCACATTTCTTTTTTAAGATTTTTTGACAGTCTGTAATTTTAGAATAAACACTCTCAAATACATCATTTGCCATATTTTGACACATTGGAGTTACATAATCTATTTATCAGTGTGCCAGAGCGAATTTGGTTTTGTGAAGACCACAGAAGAAAAGCTTGCCTGCAATCTCCGTATCTAAACATGAACAGATGAAAATGTCCCATTGATTAGGAAATGTGCAGCTCTGTTGTGTTTATATTTATTTGTTTTACATGCAGGCTCATGAATGCCTACATATGTAAAACTGTGATATTGCACTACTATACTAGGGCTTCTCTGTGCTCAACTCAATCCCAGATAAGGTTGAAGAGTATGCTTGAGACTCATGCTGTTGTTCTCATGAGACAGCACATACATGTCTAACGTGCTTCATCACGTCTCATAAAACCAAAATTTGTTTAATGCTTTTTTTTTACATGCTTACATATTTGTTTTTGGATTTTAAGTTATGATAGTGAGTTTTGATTGATTTTTTTTCCTAGTGTTGTATTTTAAGGATGTATTTTTCCAGGTGAGTTGAAAATCTTACCATTGTTTAATTTGTCCAACTAATATTTGTGGAGTGCATACTATGTGGGGGAAACTGGTATAGTGCTTGGGAGTCCTCAGTGAACAAAAGTGACCTACTGCTTACGTTTAAGCAAGAAGGGCAAGTCAATAAATCACGAATACATGTAATACATGGAAAGAAGTACATGCTGTAGAAAAGCAGTGACATAAAGCAAAGGATATTGAAAATGCCAGCATCAGGGAGCAGGGTGTAGTATTAAAAGGTCAGAGTGGGCCTCATTGCAAAAGGTAGATTTGAGCAAAGACATCAAAGGTATAAGGAAATTAGGCGTGTGAACATAAAGGGAAATAACATTTTAGGCAGAGGTAATAAATAAGTTAAAGGCTGAGAGACAGGCTTGTATGTTTAAAAAGTGTATATCTTGTATCTTTACAGGCTTGCATCTTTAAAAATTGTAGCTGTTTTCTTGAGAGGAGACTGTAGGAAAGTATGGGTGGAACCAGGGAAATCAGTTAAGAAATATTTCTATTAATCCAAGAAAGAGATATTAAGAACTTGAATTAATTAAAAATGAATACTATTTGCTAGGGGAAAAAAAGAAATTCTAAAGAAAAATTTGCCCTCAGGTCAATTGAGTTGATCAGGCTTAATATGAAAGAAGCATAGTGGCATCAGTTTATTTTCAGCTGATGGTGAACAACTTGACTGGATTTATAAAATGACAAGGGATACCCAAATGCCTCATCTGGCTTCCAAGTCAAGAAAGTGTAACGGTGGCTGTTTCTCATTATGGTTCCCTTTTTAAGGTGATAAAAATCACCTAATTAGTTTGAATTAAAGGATTTTACAGACTGGCAGACTTAGTTTTGTAACAAATTGAGTATACAAAATGGCTCTTATTTCGTTTCTCAAGCTGAGAAACAAACTGAAAACATGTATGGGTATACAACACTTTGCTGGGTTTTTAATTTTAATTTAAAAATTTTAGATCTTTTTTGTTACTGTTGCTGTTTTGATGTGTGCCCAACCTGATAGTGTATGCTAGGAACGGCTAAGAAACATATTTCAACCCAGTAAGTCCCTTCTCAATGGTAGGGAGCACTTTGTACTGTACAACAGAAAATAAATTCTGCTTATCAGCTGCTACAGGATATTTATAAAAGTTTACAAATGATCAATACACAGAGAAATTCCCAATACATTCTAAAAAGAATTCTATCAAAATGTAAAAGTATAAATAAAAATTTGAAATAGATAAAAACACATCTAAATAATCATTGAATCTAATCTGAAATCATCTTAGTGATTTACAAAAGGATCGTAATGTTCACAATACTTATCAAAACTAAGACTTTGGCCAAATAGTATGTGGAAGAATAAGCATAAAAGTTTTGCCTATTAAAAGACAATAAAAATTAATGTTGAAATATTGAATTGAGGCATTATATTAAAAGACAAAATAAAACCTATTTAAAATGAGACAAAGAAAAAAGAGAAAGAAAGAAGTTTTATAAATAAAAAATACTGTTGAAAAACAAACCCCAAGATCCAATAGGAACTTTCTTTAGCAGACAAATGGAGCACATACTGAAGCACATACACCACCAAGTAGCCTGACAAACAAAAAAGTACTAATATATAAATAAATAATGAAGGGTGTGGAGGGGGAACGGGGTGAAAATACACAAAGAATTACAAAATTATAACTGAGAAAGGAATTATAATAACAAATATTGATGAATTTAATAACTATTTAGACAAGTACTTTGTAATTAAGCTAACATTTTTCAAAATCTGGATGACATGGATGATTTTCTAAGTACTATAGAAGTAATTTTTTGATAAAACTTCTGAAGCAACCAGTAATTAATAAAATAATTAAGAAAGTTGCCAAGTAACTAATATTCCAGTCCCTGAAGTTCCAAGTCTATATAATTTCATGGAGAAAATGTCATATTCTGTTTAAAACAATTCACAAATATTCAGAAAGAACTTGCCAAAATTCTTTTATAGGATATAGTATAGCGCTTATTCCCAATCTTGACAATAATAAAACTAGAGCAATATCATCTGTGCCTATAGCCAGATAATCCATCAAAACAAAAAAGTAGTAATAAATAAATGTAAAAGATGAGTCCAACCATAGTATGTTATCCAAATTGCCACGCTTTATTGAAGGACATAAAATAAGAATTGAGTAAATGGAGAGACAAATCACATCTTTTTACAGGAATCTTCACTATATTAAAGATGTTCGTTCTTGTTAAATGAACTTATATTTTATTACAAAATAGAGTAATTTTAGAAAATTACCCTAAATTACTATGAAACTACTTATAACTACAAAGGGATAAGAATTGTCAGAAAATATTAGAAGAAAAGAATAGTAATGGATAGACACTGACTTTAAAGGATCAAAATATATTATAACATTATAATAAATGTAAAGGTATGCTGTTGGTGTCAATAATAAATCAACAAATCAGAATTGAAAATGGAAATACAAATAATTAAATTTATATTTGTGTCAACTTTACCATATAAAATAGATAACATTTAAAATTTGTGGTTGAAAAAGAAATCATTCAATAAATGGTGACAGGACTGTCAGCCTGGTATTTTGGGGGGTAAATACAACTAAATTACTACTTTATATATCACTACAAAATATATTAGAAATTGAAATAGCTTAAATATATAATCAAAACTTAAACATATTAGAAAATATTTAGACAACTAATGAAAGATCTTTACCTTCTAATCTATATGGGGAAAGACTAATTGGTTTCACAATGTTAAAAATTTTCACGTAAAGAATAAATATAATACACAAAGTAAATTCAAAACATACAACAATTCTGGAAAACACATTTGCTACATGTTTAATAGAGGATTCATATTTTGTTCTAATAGTTGCAATTTTTTTTTCTCTTAATTCTCCCCACATCCTTGGAGCAGACCTTCCTAATCAGTGTACTATGGAGCTCCGATGTGTCATGATGGGTTTACCAGTAGGCTGAGATATTGATTTCCTAGGATACTGAGCAGGTTCTGAAATAGCCAGCTGCAAAGAGTTTTATGTTTTACCCTAGCGGATCATAAGAGTATTATGAATTCTTTGTGTGCCATTATGTGAAAAAGAGTAAGGAATACTGCAGGTTAGAAAATACGGCTCAAAGCCTGCCGTTTATAGCTCTAAGACACACAGGATTTTGTCCCCTTGACCACAGATAACTGGGTTTGTGTCAACTTCGGAATCAAACTGAGTCAAAATCACATTCTCTTTTTGTGGAAATTTGGAATTGAGAATTAGAGATTAAGCCAAGCAAAAAATGTCAAGGTCTCACAAGCTATAGGACTATTCAGAGTTAAAGCCAAAATTTCTATCTTGGCAACCATAAACATAAAGAGCTTAATCTTTGATTTGTGAGAAAGTGCAATATTCTGGAGCCAGACTGCCTAGTTTTGAATCTAGTCTCTATAACTTGTGACAGGTATAACCTTAAATAAAATAGTTCATTCCTCAGTTTCCTCATCTTTGGGGATCATAATAGTTCCTACCTTATAGGATAATTGTGAGGATTAAATAAACTGCCTTATGGAAATAATGTAAATGTGCCTAGCAACATTTTAAACCATGTTATAAGTATTTCTACTATAATGTTGTTATTATTACCATTGCAGGTGGAGAAGCAAAACCTTGCCAAGAAAATTAATCTGCAGAGAACAAGAAAATTAATCTGCAGATATACACAAAAAAGGACTCTTACACTGTGAGAGAGAGGCTTCTTGAAGTCATAAGTTCTGTTATGTGTCCAGTGAAAAAATAGGCTAATACATTGAATTTATCACTATAGTAACAACTTCTCCTTTCTCTACCATCTACAGAAAACCTCTCTGAGCAAAATTGAATAGATTTCTATTTCTTGCATTGGAGAATGCTGGTAATTTTAGAAATCGATTTAAAAAAATGAGCCCTGTGCCCACCCCAAATGTAGATGCTCAGGAAAGGGAGGATATTATACATATATATAAGTCGATAATATTTAATAAAAGCAATGAAATATAACAGTGCCATCTTACTTTTTATTTTTATTTTATTTCATTTTTGAGTGGAGTCTTACTCTGTTGCCTAGGCTGGAGTGCAGTGGCCTGTTCTTGGCTTACTGTAACCTCCGCCTCCCAGGTTCAAGCAATTCAGCTACTTCAGCCTTTCAGGTAGCTGAGATTACAGGCACCTGCCACCACGCCCATTTAATTTTTGCATTTTTAGTAGAGTCAAGGTTTCACCACATTGGCCAGGCTGGTTTGAACTTCTGACCTCAAGCAATTCACCCGCCTCGGCCTCCCAAAGAGCTAGGATTACAGGCGTGAGTCACTGCACCTGGCAGCCATCTTACTTTTTAAATATCAATTTGGAAAACAATCTAGAGATTAATACTTATGGTGATTTGGGGATAAAGAAATTAACCCACAAACACAGCATTTTCTCACCACATAATTCTACTTGTGGGGAATAACTCCAGAGAAATAAGATGTTCAGAAGAGGCTAAACGAGAATAATCATTAGAGTATCATTTATAAAGTAAAACACTAACTTGAATACTAAAAGCTACTGAATTAAAAAATTATGATATAGTTATTCTGTGACTATTTTGCAGCTTTTAAATATGATACTCTTATTTGTAAATAATTTAGTATGCCTTCAAAGGCAAACCTGATCTTATAAGACCCTTGAAAAATATATTTCTCTGATTTTTTGTGAATACATATGTGCAAACATACGCATATACACATACATGAATACACATGCATACCTATGAATATCAAATGTATACATTTAAACATATACATAAGATATATATATATATATATATATATATATATACACACACACACACACAAACATATATTTGAGTATGTGGGTGTTTGCACATTATGTGTATTTAAATAGAGAATAATTTTGTAAAAGCATATACCAGGGATTGGTAAACTACTTCTTTTAGTCTAAATCCAGCCCCACTACCTGATTTTGCAAATATTGGAACACAGTTGTATTCATTTGTTTATGTATTGTCTTCAGTTGCTTTCATGCTACAGAGGCAAAGTTAACTCGTTAAGACAGAGACTGCATGCCTGCAAAACAGGAAAATATTTACTGTTTGGCTCGCTGGCAAACAGAAAATGTTTGCCAATCTTTGTATAAACCAGAATGTTGTGACTATGGTGATGGGATTCTAATGATTAAATACTCTTCTTTTTGCTTATGTATAATACAATTTATATGCGGATGATTTTCTTGGGTAATAACTTTTAAAAATGAAGAATGATAACTAGCTAACTACCATTCATTTAGAATGAGAAAGACTTTGCTATAATTTAATTTTTACAAAACCGAAAAAATTTCCACTTGGTTTTATGCATATACTAATTCACAATGAAAATGTATTTTGGAGTTTTACAACCATATGTGTCATGTAAACAGCTACAGCAGCAACAACAAAACTTTGTAGTTCCAGTTTCTTATGTTTAATAGAAGTAGCATTTGCAAAGAATTCATGGAGATGTGTTTTTGAGTAACAGACCGTATATTATCTCAGTTCTATTTAAAATACTTTTGTTTTCAGGATGCCCTACTTGGATTGTCTTAATGCTTGTGATAGAGAGCTGCCTCTGAAGTCAAGATGTTTTTGATGTTGCTATCTATAGAAACTTTCTTTTTGAAGAGATTAGGATTTTACCCAGACACCAAAAGATCTGAGATGGCAACTCGAAGACTTTTAGATTATAGCATTGCCTGGCAAGAGAAAATAGATAACTAGCCAAGAATAGCATCTGGTTGATTTTGGGCTAGATTATGCTTGTTAGTTACATCAATTACTCTTGTTCCAAATCCTTTCTAAGTGGTCATGCTGTCTTTTCTTAAATTCCTAAGGGAGGCTATCCAATGGGAAGAAGATGGACTGATAGTCTAACGTTCCATGTGGTTATTATGAACAATGCTAGTCAGATTGCAATAATCTCATGTGCGTTTTGAGAGTGATTTCATTTTTCTTTGAGTTTGAGAATTGAGGAGGGGAGGGTCAATCCCTGGAGCTGGAGTTAACCATAGTCTAAAGTGTTCCTGATCGGTAAGATATAGTTAGTGCATAGGAGAAACAACATGCTGTCATTCCAGAGTGTAAAATTAAGATCATTTTTGTAGAGTTATCATTAAGTCACGAGTTCATGAGTAAAAGTTTCTAGCACCCACTATAAACCACTAGCATGCTACCCCCATTTAATGATAATCAGTGAATTATTTAATATAACTAGAGACTGTAGTTACAGAAAAAAGAGCAAGCCAAAAAAAAAAAAAAAAGAAAGATTTGGGGGGAAGGAATGAATAGTAGTTTATATGTCAAATTGTATTAAGGGAGAGACTGAATCTCATAAAAATAAGCCATATCATCATTGTAGGCCTATATTGGAAAACAGATTTTGTTTCTAAATACAACATGTTGAGGAGGAGTGTTCAAATGGCACAGGGTATTGGAGGTAGTTGTCAGGCTCCTTCCAGGCTCGCTGAGAAAGCTAATTAATTAGTGATACTCCCAGGGTTTAAGAGGAAGCATTGCACATGAACTATGTCTTTGCTATCTTTCCATGGAGGTAAAATTTGCAATGAGTCAAAGAGAATTTCCATGGCTTAGATTATATGTATCTCTTAGGACTAGCCTCACTCTTCAACCAATTTGTTTTCTTTGCTCCACAAGCAGTCGTGTGATGACTAATATTGGCTTCTCAGGTACTAACTTGCTTGGAGAAGTGATACTACAGGAAGAAAATATAAGCATTCTGTTCCACAAGAACAAATTATTCATCTAACAAAATTTAAAGAATAAAAGTAATCAGGGTGTTCTGTTCACTGCTTTCATGGATCAGAGGAAAATTTTTAATAATTCTGTTTGGTCCTAAACTGCTCAGGTAATGAGGCTTTTTATTTCTTCATCCAACTCTCCAGCTGACAAGTGGAATGATGGCCACAGCATTTCTTCCTTCAAACTCTCATTGTGGCTCAAATATAGATAAAAGTATTTTGACATTGACTCATAGCCTCCAATCACTCCCTCCAACATGGGACTAGATGAGCAACCTGAGACAGGTCCATCCTGGTACTAAGGGAAATGAAAGCCTTACTCCAGGGCAACTGGTCAGTGATGCTTTCAGGGAAAGATTTTTATCAAAAGGGGGAAATGTGAAAGTTGTCAGAATCAAGATGGAGCCACTTGTGTTAACAACAACAACCACCCTGACAATTAGAGTAAGCAAAGATCATGAAGAGAGGGTTCTCATGCATAAACACCTAACAACAGAAACTATCACAAAAGACTCTACTGAAACCACAACATTGCACAAAGACAACTGCAACTTTAAACAAAAAATACTTCTGCGAGCAAGCCTGGCATGGTTGCTCATACTGTAGACTTTGGGAAGCTGTGGGAAGATCACTTGAGCCCAGGAGTTTGAGACCAGCCTGGGCAACAAAGTGAGTCCCTGCCACTTAAAACAACAACAGCAAAATACACCTTTTGTGGGGACATCTGTCCAGTGACTGCTTTTACAGCTTCAAACTGGCATTACTCTTGTTATTGACCCTTATAGCCAAGGATATTTATCCCAAAGCAATTATTTAATTCTACTTTTTGTCTTCATGTTTCTAAATATGCACATAGTTTACTGCGGCACATGTATTCTCATTGTAATGACCTATTCTTGAATAAATATTCTTTTCTTTCAGAGATCCTGTCTGTTTGTTATTAATGTTGATATTCCTAACATCTTTTTTTTTGTTTTTTTGGGGATGGGGTTTCACTCTTGTTGTCCAGGATAGAGTGCAATGGTGTGATCTCGGCTCACCACAACCTCTGCCTCCCAGGTTCAAGTGATTCTCCTGCCTCTTCCTCCCAAGCAGCTGGGATTACAGGCATGCACCACCATGCCTGGCTAATTTTGTATTTTTAGTAGAGATGGTGTTTCTCCATGTTGGTCAAGCTGGTTTTGAATTCCCAACCTCAGGTGATCTGCCTGCCTCGGCCTCCCAAACTGCTGGGATTACAGGCGTAAGCCACTGCGCCTGGACCCTAACTTCTTAATACATAAAGCTGTTAAGTATTTCTTTTGACTTAAGATTTAAATGAAGCAATTAGTGAAGACACTAAAGGGCACCATGAAACAAGAAAGATTGGGGATTCTGCACATCTGCATTACATTAACAGTGTCATTCATACCTTTTACTTTGATGTAAATTTGTCTAGCTTTGGTATCGTTCCCAGAGTTCCAGCAGGCTAACCATCAACAAAGTTAAGTCTCTGAGGCATGGTCAATTAGGTAGCATCATTCAGATTTCACACTGTCTGGCTGCCCCTGATAAGACGGTTTGGTAGCCTGTCCTATTTCAATGAAAGCCTACCATGACCTTCAGCACCCAGCACAGTACTTTCTCAATAAGTCCTTTTTGCAACACATATATTTGTTATATAATATAGCTTATATAGAAAAAGATCTAGGATGTGTGTGATCGGCAATTTGTTCTTTATAACAAAGAATTTTTTTGCTTTCTAATTTTCTATTATTACTCTACTGATGTAAAAGGCAGAAGAGACAGTGTTCCCTCTCCATCATTAACCTTTGTTTTTTTTTTTTTTTCCTTGTGAGCAAGATGTGTCCATCCTTGTGGCTAAGACCAGCTTAAACTGCCAGAAGAGTTTTGCTTGCTATTGTGGAGTGCAGAACTGGACTGGATCATAGATATTGACAAGGTTCCTCCCTTCATTTGTTTTTTACAAAGCCCTTAAATAATTGAGTGGTTTTGCTCATGGCCACTTAGATTTCCACTTTCAGAGCTGGAACATATATACAACTCTGATTTCCAGTTTGCTATTAGCAATTACCCTGCCACTGGTTTCTAAGTGAAATTTAAGCTTATTTCAGTCTTTTCAAAATTCTTGCAGTTCATCAGCCATAATTTTGTTCCTACAATTTGAAGCAGCTTATTGCTTCATGTTTGAGAGGAAGCCACTATTTCATCCTGAAGATGGTTCTTTTGTAATGGCAGGCTAACAAACTTTTCACTTTGAGTTTAGGAAGTGCTTGTGAAAGAGGGGTGCTGTGTGCCATAAATATAAATGGTTGTATTCTACTAAAACAAGCTATAGCATATCACATCTGATATTTTTCGTGAGTTTGCATATAGATAGTATGAATTAGGAAATGCACTTCTTTTGAACTCTACAGCTGTTCATAAAATTGTCACAGAAATTTGCATTTAAAATATACATATAGGGAATTTGCACACATTTATAGAACTCTCTGGAATCCTTAACGTGTAGAATTTAATACCTGCCTGCAAATACTTGGTTATATGCTGGAAAAGAATGGATAGCTGACATATGTGTGCCTTAGTTAATCTGGGCTGCATGAGCTTTAATAATGGAGAAGTCCTTGAAATTGATATAGTAATTCTAAAAATATGAGATAGCATTATACTTTTTTCTTACAATATAGCAAAGCTAATAAAATATTATTGGGTTAAGGCGATTTCTATGATTCCACAGTTTTAAAAATCAAAATTTAAATGAAAAGTCACCAAATGTATGAAATTGAATTGTTTAACTAAAATAAAGTATTTACATAAGGCATCTGGATTTAAATTAGCTTTTGTAGGCTGTGAACTTTTGCACATTTAAAACTTACGAACTGACCGCATTATTCCAAAGTGAATTTGATTTTAATTCGTTAATTTCACTGCATTTGCATGGATATAAAGATGGAAACAATACAAACTAAAAAATACAAGACGGAGAAGAGGTGAAGGAGAATCAAGTGTTGAAAAGTCACCTAAGGGATCCTATGCTTACTACCTAGGTGAGGGACTCATTCACATGCCAAACCTCCAAACCTCAGCATCATGCAATGTAGCTTTGTAACAATCCTGCATGTGTACTCCTGATTCTAAAATAAAAGTTGAAAATAAGAAATAGTTAATTTTTGCTAGAAGTTTGTTTCATATTTTAAAAGTAGTGCATACTTATTGTGGGTAATTTAGAAAATACAAAAAAAAACCTAAAATAAAAATGATTGCTTTTTTATTTCCACCATCCAGAGACAGTTTTCATAAATGCTTTTGTGTATCTTTTCTGGATAAGTTTCAGAGAGAATATAAACTTCCAAAAATTCATGATTAAAAGTTATGTTGTATTATACTGAATCAATAAGCCATGGTTAAACTTTTTCTTCTTTTGAGCCATTTAGAATGTTTCTGTTTTTCACTAGTATTAACAATTTTGATAAACATTTTTATGCTTGTTCATTTGCACACATCTTTCTCACTATTTGCTTAGGATAGATTCCCAGAATTAGATTTTTTAGATTAAAAGGTTTGTATATTAGTAAATTGTTGGATAAACATTTATATATTACCATCTGAAAAGATTATATCAAATATACCAAAGATGCCCTCTTCCTCTACATGACCTAAAACTCTGAATATCTGCTCACATCTTTGCTGTTGTGATAGAGAGGTAACCATGAAGTTTGACTTTTTGTTTTAAATCACTTAAAATTTATATTTTGTTCTTAAAATATTTTTAAAATTCAAAATAGAGTATTTAAAATTAATATTTAAATTTAAAAAATCAAGATTAACAGATTAATATTCAAAATCTATAAGGAGCTCCAACAACTCAAGAGCAGAAAAAACAAACTGATTTTAAAATGGTCTAAGGCAGTGGTCCCTGCCTCAGAAATTTGTAATTTATAAATGTGAAAGACAATTTTTTCATGAATGGGTTGGAGAGGGGAATGGTTTCAGGATAAAACTGTTTCATCTCAGATCATCAGACATTAGTTAGATTCTCATAAGGAGGGTGCAACCCAGATCCCTCACAAGCACAGTTCACAATAGGATCCACACTCCTATGAGAATCTAATGCCAGGACGGATCTGACAGGAGACAGAGCTCAGGTGCTGATGCTCCTTCACCTGCTGCTCACCTCCTTCTGTGTGGTCCAGTTTCTAACAGGCCTCGTACCAGCACCTTTCTGCAGCCCGGAGGTTCGTGACCCCTGAGCTAAGGAACTGAAAGGATCTTTCTCCAAGGAAGATTACAAATGGCCAACAGGTTTATGAAAAAATGGAAACATCACTAATTATTAGGGAAATGCAAATAAAAACCACAATAAGACACCACTTCCTTCCTGTTATGATGGCTATTACCAAATAATTTTTTTTAAGTAATTGCTGATGAAGATGTGGAGAAATTGGGATCCTTGTACACTGTTGGTGGGAATGTAAATTGATGCAACCAATATAGAAAACAGCATGGAGGTCCTTCAAAAACTTAAAAATATAAATACTATATGATCCAGCAATCCCATTTCTGGATACATATCCAAAGGAAATGAAATAGATATCTTAAAGAGATATCTGCACTATTATGTTCATTTTAGCATTATTTACACTAATCAAGACATGGAAGCAATCTAAATCTCCATCTGTAGTTGAATTAATAAAGAAAGTGTGATTTATAAACATAAAGGAATATAATTTAGAAGGAAGTCCTGCCATTTGCAACAACATGGATGAACTTGGAGGACATTCTGCTAAGTGAAAAAAGCCAGACACAGACTGACTAATACTACATGGTATCACTTATATGAGGAAACTAACAGAGTTAAATTCATAAAAACAGAGAATGAAATCATGGTTGCCAGGAGCTAGGGGAAGGTAGAAATTAAGGGATATTAGTCGAAAGCTACAAAGTTTTAGTTATAAAAGACGAATAAGTCCTAGAGATCTACTGTGAAGCATGTTGCTTATAATTAGCAATACTATATTCATACTTAAAAATTTGCCATGAAGGTAGATCTCATGTTAAGTGTTTTTATCACAAATGATAATATGTCAGGAGAAAACTTTTAAAGGTGATAGACAGGATTATGTATACATTGTGGTGATGGTTTTATAGGTGTCTACTTATCTCTAAACTCATCAGGTAGCATACATCATATAGGTATAGCTTTTTGTATGCCAATCACACATAAATAAAGTTGTTTATAAATGTACAGAGCTTAGAATAACAATATTTATGTGATGAAAAATACAAAAGCTATCAGTTATTTTGGTTATAGTGATGCAGTCATATGTTTGTGTATATGTGTACATGACATAAAATCTTACGTGTAAAGCTGATGTTTCCCTTGTTTGCCGAAATCCTATTTCTCCACTGTCTTGTCCAGACACAACCATATGTCACAAATTTTCAGTACATCATTCCAGTCCATATTTTAATTCCAGGTGATGGGTTTTTTTTTTACATTAGATTTTAAATAATGAACATGCAGTTAGACACAATTCTAAGTTTTACTAGTTTT
This sequence comes from Sapajus apella, assembly GCF_009761245.1. Classification (NCBI taxonomy): domain Eukaryota; kingdom Metazoa; phylum Chordata; class Mammalia; order Primates; family Cebidae; genus Sapajus; species Sapajus apella. The sequence goes on along the minus strand of NW_022436992.1, from coordinate 4,580,823 downwards.
TTGGTATTAATGCTTCTTATATCCAAACTTCTAATTTTTCATTAAGTTAGATTTCATCCTTAGGTAATTCTATTAGAGGGAAGAGCTGAGACAGAAAATGGTGTTTAGGCTCAAGGCTGAATGAGAAAGATGATTTGGATAGTTCAGGCTTATTTTAACTTGATTTTACACTGAAGTAGCAAATAAGCAGTGAAAAGAATACAAATAAGTCAAGAATCTAAGTGGATAGATGCAGCACCCCACGTTCTTTTTCACATTTCACACAAGCTTTTCCTAAGTTCAGTGGTCTTTATAGCCCACGGGGAATGAAATGCTCTCCAGACAGAAAGATCATAGAAAACCAGATTCTTTGTTATTTTTACTCTGAAAATCATCAGCACCCAAAAAACTTTGCCATTATTTTGGGGTACCTAATATCTATCCTCTCATGTTACTTAGTAAGAGAATCCCAATTTTACTTGGGTTGACAATGTTTCAGGTTAAACATACACTTTTCAGTCTCCTTTGATGTTATAGATGAAACAGCTTCAGCTAATGGGAGTGGAGAAGACAAACTTTATTTGAAGGGCTTTGGGAAATCTCTTTGTAAAAGCGTTTGATTCAGCTGCTGTGTATCTCTTGGTCCTGGACTTTAGGCAGGCATCTGATAGCATAAGAAGAACAGGGGTCACAACCTAAGGGTAGCATGTTGAGAAGCTAGAAGTATTTCCAGAGTTCTTTCGTGTAAGAGAAGTTTAAAAAGATGCTTTTGGAGGTGAGATGTAAAAGGAAGTCAAAAAGAAGAGAGGAAAGGAAGGGAAGGAACAGGAGAAGGGAAGGAAGAAGAGAGAGAGAGACTAATTTGCTTAAGCCACTATTTTGGAGATACCTGTTACTAGCAAGTGAACACAATTTCTAACTGGGACAGCTTTATAAATTAGTAAATCTACAAGTCAGGAAATATCACCTGGAGTGGTCATACCACCCGGAAGAAATGTCTCCTTTTCTCTGGGCTTTAAAACTTTTATTTTGCTAGCCCTGCTGGAAGGACATTCCCCTTGCTTGCATTTGCACTGCAGGGCCCAGGTGTTTTACTGGAACTTGTCTCCAGGGGCTTTCTGTGAACAATGTGACTCCTGCCCAGCACAGAATATCCTGTAGTAGAATGTTTGAGTGGCTGCAGGTCTGGACATGTCTTTATTTAGACTAATTACTTGAACAATCTGAACAACCGATTAAGTAGGTATTGAATAATTATAGCTTCAAAAATTACTTTCATAAACATTATTAAAGACACTAATGTACTTCATTCAATGTTTTCTTACAACCAGTGTTGTGGTGGAGACATCTGCTTCCAGCCTGATTTGTAGCTTGTGAAAGTTATTTAGCATTTTTCATCATCCATGTTATTTTGAAGTTTTGTTTTAATGTTTCTATGTATATATACATATAACTGTATATATATTTATAAATATATTTTTACATGTATAGTTTCATAATGGATGATGAAAAATGCTAAATAACTTTTACAAGCTACAAATGATACATTGGTCTTTGAGAACTCTGGGGAAAGGGCAGGAGGGTGGCGAGGGATGAAAGACTACACATAGGATACAAAGTACACTACCAGCGTGATGGGTGCACCAAACTCTCAGAAAATATATATATGTATATATATATATGGAAAATATATACAGATATATATACCTAGGTGTGTATATATACAGTGTGTGTGTGTGTGTGTGTGTGTGTGTTTCTGACACCTAGTGGCTGATTTTATAGGACATATGTGTTTCTTTAATGCTCGGATATTTTATTTCATAATTCCTTTCTGTATTTCCTCTCTGTTCATTCTCTGTTTTCTTTGTCGGAACTTCTGAAGCAAGCTTCAACGTCTTTTAATTTTTCTAATTTCCCATGCTTTTTCCTACATCACAGAATCCTAGAATTCCTTGGCCTTCTCTTCCATTTGACTAATGAGTTCTCAAATGCACATATTCATTCATCTATTGACTCCAACTGTTGAATTTATTTCCAAATCACATATTTTTATTGCCAAGATGTGTAATTTGCATTTCTAAAATAATTTCTTGTGTTATGGCTATGCTGTCCTCTCCCACACGTCTGAGTTTTTTTCAATTGTACTAATCTTTACATATCATTTGCTTGCTCTCTTCACTCAGCTTTCTTCTCAGCTGCTATTACTATTAATTTTCAAGAGTGGCATCATTCTTTCTTGAAAGCTTATGTAACACATTTGATATTTCCTGTGTGTGCTCATTCTGTATTTAGGATTCCCAGTTGGCCTATCTGATTATCTTATTGGTTTACAGCAGTCTCTGCATGCAATAAGGAGGGAGCAGATCTGCTCAGCAGATAAGGTTGAGGCTTTCCGGTTGCATTATTTTCTATTGCTGTGTAATCAATTATCACAAATTTAGTGATTTTAATCAATACCCATAATTACTTCATAGTTCTTTAGGACAGAAATCCACATGAATGTAGATTTTCTGCTCAAAGTCTCACAAGATCAAACCCGAAGAGTCCTTTGGGCTTGGCTCATATGTTTAGGCTCAGGGGGAGAATCGGCTTCAAACTAATTCAGGTTGTTGTAGAATCTGCTTCCTGTGACTATAGGTCTAAGGTTTTTGCTTCAGAGATTCTCACATGCTTTCTCACAAAACCTTCTCTACCTTCAAATCAGGAAGGGTAGAGAGTCTTTTTCACATCTTTCTAGCTTGCCTTTCTCCTGCCAGCCAGGAAATGATCATGGCATTTTAAGGGCTCATGTGATTACACTTAGCCCTCTGTGGATAATCTAGAATAATCTCCCATTTTAAGGTCAATGGTGCTGTATCACCCATATTTATAGCCACACAATTAACAATTGCAAAAAATGTGTAACAAGCCCAAATGTCCATCTATCAACTAGTGGATAAAAAAAATGTGGTGTATGTATACCACAGAGTACTACTCATCCATAAAAAGGAATGAAATAATGGCTTTCACAGCAGTTTGCACGGAATTGGAGGCTATTATACTAAGTGAAGTGACTCAGGAATGGAAAACCAAACATGGTTATGTTCTCACTCATATGTAGGAGCTAAGCCATGAGGAAGCAAATACATAAGAATGATACATTGGACCTTAAGAACTTGGGGGAAAGAATAGGGGGTGGCGAGGAATAAAAGACTGCACACAGGGTACAATGTACCCTGCTAGCATGATGGGTGCACCAAACTCTCAGAAATCACCAAAAGGAACTTATTCATGTAATCAAGCACACTTGTTCCTTCAAAACCTATTGAAATGAAGAAATAATTTTTTAAAAGTTGTGCTGTTTAACATAGCAGGATCACAGAAGTGATATCTCATCATATCACAGGTTCTGGTGATGAGTGTGGAATACTGGGGGACATTTTTGGGATTTCTAGTGATCAGGGCAAAGCACCCATGCTCATTATTGCTATATGAAACAAATGCCTCTGCTTCCTGCTTCTTGGAACAAGGAGAATGAGAGGAAGGGGAGATGGATCTTCACCCAACTATATTAATTAATACAATATCCAACTAATAGCTAGATTTTGGGTGGCTCAAATATTTGCTTCAGCTGTCCATTACCTCCAAGGTTGGAGAATTCCAGAAAAGTATCCCGCCATTTGTATTCATTCATTTCCATGCAAGTTTTGAACTTTAGTTTTTTTCTCTTTCAACTTAAATCTATATGGTTTCTCTCTTCAAGGAATTTATTGTAATGTTGGCCCACAGATGGCATCTTCATCTTCAGTATCCATATGCAACATCTCTTGTTAGGATTATTATCAGCTTCCACATGGCAAGTGAGTACTTTTCTATCATGAATTCATTTGAGTTCCCACAATCCATTCTACAGAGTTGACCGTCTCTCCCGCTTAAGATACTCTTCCTGGGCCGGGCGAGGTGGCTCACGCCTGTAATCCCAGCACTTTGGGAGGCCGAGGCGGGTGGATCACGAGGTCAAGAGATCGAGACTATCCTGGTCAACACGGTGAAACCCCGTCTCTACTAAAAATACAAAAAATCAGCTGGGCATGGTGATGCGTGCCTGTAATCCCAGCTACTCAGGAGGCTGAGGCAGGAGAATTGCCTGAACCCAGGAGGCGGAGGTTGCGGTGAGCCGAGATCGCGCCATTGCACTCCAGCCTGGGTAACAAGAATGAAACTCTGTCTCTCTCCTAAAAAAAAAAAAAAAAAAAAAAAAGATACTCTTCCTTCTCAGCTTTCCTTTAACCTCCCTGGGCATCTTTCTCAATTTCTTTGCCGTTTCTACCTTCATTTAAATTCTAAATGTTGGAGCTGACATCTTAGTCTCCATTCTGGAATATCTTCTGGTATCATTTCTCTCCTTGGTGATTAGTTGCATGTCTGTAAATATGTATTATATGCTGATGATATAGACATTTACATCTTCACTCCACAGTTCTTCCTTATATTTAAGTTGTATATTTCTGTTGTCTACTCATTAGGCATTATATTACTCTCTTCTGAATGTTATAACAAAATACTTAAGACTCGTAATTTATAAATTGCAAGAATGTATCGCCCATTGTTATAAAGGCTGGGAAGTCCACAATCAAAACATCAGCAGAATTGGCATCTGGTGAGGACTGAATTCTTTGCTTCATAGATAGTGCCTTCTTGCTGCTTTTTCATGTGGTGGAAGGGGTGATCAAGCTCTCTTAGGCCTCATTTATAAAAGAATTGGCCTCACTCATGAGGGCCCTCATGACCTAATCACTTCCTAAAAGCACCCCTCTTCATCGGGATTAAGTTTCAAAACATGAATTTTGGGGGGACACAAACATTTAGACTATGGCAAACCTCTCAAAAGTAATGTTCAAAAGTGAATTCCTGATTCTCCAGCTCCAACATGCTTATCCAAGTAACTCTACTCTCATTAGTGTCATTACCAACTAGTATGTGAGCAAATGGCTCTCATAGTTCTCTAGTAATCATTCCATAATGTTATGTAAATGCATGTTGTTTGATGTAAAGCAAAGTTGTTTGAACCCAACTCTATTTGAAATTAATATTTTAACTCGGGTTTTATTCAATATTTCTCCTCCCATCTTTGTGTCTTACTTCATAATACATTCTGTAGATGCCATATGGTTTAATTGCATATTTTGGATGAATTTGCAGATTTAGAAAAGAGTTTAGCCTGTTTGTATTTGCTGTCATTAATACTATTCTTGGTTCCTTGCAGCATCTTTTCTGTCATCACTCTTTTTCTTGTTTTCTCCCTATTGCTTTGGTAATGTTGGGCTCTAATGGCTGCTGAGGAAGTGCATTGCATTTCTGCTCTTATTTTTTATTCCAATCTCGACACCCTGTTTGAGGGTGAGAAGTGATAGTGTTAATATAGTTAGTTTTGTAGTGCTTGGAGCTGCCAAAAGAGTAGAAGGTAGGAGGAGAGTAGCACATTTGGGCAGGGTCATGTCTCCTTGTGGTTCTCCAGGTGTCTTCAATGCCTAAAACAGCCCCTAATTCACAGTAGGCCCCAACAAGTCATTGTGGGCTGACTGAATACATATAATAAGTTTATTTGTCTTTTTCTGTACATAGAAAAGAAAAGGCTCATGTGGCCTCTAGGCATGTCAGCTCTTAGCAGTGGTGGCAAGATCCTTGTTCTTATCCTAGACCATGCTCGTCTTTTCCCTGGTAAGTTTCATAATGGATACAAGTACACAAGAAGAAAGGAACACATGCATATATATTATTAAGTAGAATTTTTGCTCTAAATTCCCATGCTTACCTCTAATAAATCACAACTAAGTAACTCTCTCCCTATTCCTCTTCCCCACTTCCCTCATCCTGGAAAACCCTCCAAATTATATCCCAGGGTTTCTCACTTTGATGGAAGGTAATAATGTGTGAATGCACATCCACAGAGGTAAGGAAAAATTCCAAGGTTCTGGATTTCTTTCACTACAATTTTACATCACCCTGAGCTGACTCTAATTTTTAACAAGAATGCTTATATCCTATTTTAAATGTTCTGATTGGTTTCTTTAAAAAATATTATTCCTACATTTTTTCTTCGCTTTTTTACTTCCTAGGTAATTTCAGTTTTATCTGGAAGATGAGAAATGGAGACAAGGAAAGAAGAAGCAAATATAAATCGTCAAGCTGCCGTTTTTTCCTATAGGTGTTGCTGAGTGTCTGTGTGGTGTGTTGTCATCAACATGATGCCTCCCTTATTTATCTGCCTACAATGGTTTGCAGGCTCATGAACCAAACTGGGACTGGTGGGAAGGCTGACACTGCTAGCATCTTTGAATTAAAAAGCAAAGCAGCCAACAACAACAGTGAGCAACCTATAGCCACTAGAGCTCTTCTTTCAAATTTAGTTTAATTAATAACTTTTGATTTACTCAATGAAAGAAAACTTGCAGCCTACCCTGCATATATGTAAAATAAACCATCTATAGCAAATCATAAAGAACTTGGAAAAAAGGAAAAATAAAACAAGCATTAGAGAAAAAACAAAACGAAACAAGATTCCCTTAGGAAAAAAAAAGATCAAATAATTATTATAATTTTTTAATTTGGGAAGTTTTATTTATTGGAAAGCTTCTTTCAAGGGAACTTTTCTGCAAGACCAAGCAATGTGTGTATTTTTCTTTGGTAAATTACAATTTGCATTGTCAAAAAAAAAAAAAAAAAAAAACCATGGTGGCTCATCTACTTTGCTCTAGGACAGTTAAAGAAAATATATTTTACCCTCAGAATTCCAGTTAAGCCTTCATTTTATTTATAAAAGTTTAAGGAAGCTCTAGTCTACCAGTTACAAAAATGAAAACCAGTTAAATTCTAATATAAACATTACTTATGTTAGTTTATAAAAATAGATTCGATTTTAGGAAAAGTTAATGTTGAACAACTAGTAATTCTGACTTCATTTCATTAGGAATAATGAATTCCTTGATTTTTCAAGGCTGACACTGTTTCCTTAGTTAACAATGTCAATTTAGGCTTTACAGGAGAAAACATAAGAGATCCTTTAATTGACCTCTTTCCAACAAGGTAAGTTACTTACTGTAAGAAATTCAGTCTTTATTGATAGCTTCAAAAGTAACATCCTACCATTATTATAAAGGACTTTCCTAAGAATTGCTATTTCTCCAGTCTCATTTGCTGGAAGTCAACAAAAGTATCTAGCATTTTGTGTTCGTTTCCAACATCAGGTCAAATAACAATAATAAAGAAGAAAAAGAAGAAAACCCTTAACTCCCCCAGAGAAGAAAGAAGACAAGGTTCATTTCAAGAGTAATTTTTTAGTAGTGCCATAAAGTGTCAATATACTTCTTTAAGGAATATATTCAATCTAAATCTGAACATCTATCCCTTTGGATTTTCCATTTGCATCATTGAGAAGTAGCAGTATCTTTAATTTTAATTTTAAAGCTGTTTAATAAGTCCCTACATAATTTACTTCAGAAATGAAATGATGTGGTTAAACACATCTTAATTCTTCAAATCCAAATTCTATTATAAAATATATTTTAATATATGTATAAAATCTATTTAAAATCGTATTTTTGATGCTGATTAAATCATCTAATGATGGCCTAGAAATAATGAGACAAATGTTTGAAGGGATTTTAGAATTCGTTATTCCAGGGACAGAAAGGTCTATCATAATCCATCTCACAATGATGTTGACTGCTGCAATATGAAAAGAGCCGCACTCCAAACATGGAAAGGTGTCTTTCCAGGATTAGTATGCAGACAACTTATTAAAGAGATTTGTCAAAGAAGTAAAGAACAAAGATCAATGAATTACCTGTTAATTTATAAATCAGTCCCTATAGATCCGCGAGCACAAGAGACCTACCTTCATTCATAAGATTATAAAGCTCACTGTTGCTGGAGAGAGATTTAAAGCCATTTTTCATCCATTCATTTAACAGTTCGATGACGTGTTTTCTGCCATGAAAGCGGTAGGAGTAATGCTGTCTGGCATCCATGGCAAAATTTAATCACTCCACCCCACAGCAGAGCCTCTGCGGTTTATCAGCCACAGTGGAGCTTTCCAGGAAAAGAGCTTCTCTTCATTACAATCATGTAGTTAGTAGTCTGTTGACATGTGCTTCATGATATGGTTTTAGGTAATACATAGCCATTTAACCTTCATTTTCACTAATGTTATATTATTATCAAGATGACCAGGGATAAAATGAAAAAATTTAAGACTATGTCGATCTTTTTGTAATTCTCCTTTGGAGATCATTGAGCAATGGTGCATCTTTTTGTCCTGGAGGGAAAGTCTGCCCCTACTCCTCATGTTCTGAAGAAACTTACCTGAGGACACCAATGAGGCTTGCCTTTGTATTTATTTATTTTTTTCATTCTGCTTCCTTGGAAGAGGAGGCTTAGGGCAAGGCTTGCGAAGACCTGAGGAGGTCCAGTGCCCAAGGTAAGCGTTCCCTAGTCCCATAGAGGCAGGTTTGAAATGGTCAGTAGCTCAAGCCTTTTACTATTTGCTACAGCTTTCACTGCAGTAGTGCAAAGTTGTGCATGGATTGTTGGGCATTTGTGGCTACAGTTTTGGAGTTTTTTAGTAGGCTTAAGAGCAACAAGGGCTTATGCTTTGGGATCCAGAAGAACAGAATTTCTGACCTAAAGCCTGACAGGGTCATTAACAATAACCAATCATGGCTTTGGCTGGCTCCACTAGAAGAATGATCCCTTGGGGGTCATTTCCATGGGAGACAGCAATGCGGTGGTATAATAAAAATGCTAGAGCCTTTTTCAGAAAAATACGTGTGTCTTTACGGGTTTACTAAAGCATATTTAAAATTTAAGAATCTTAGAACTCACATCAGGGAGGAATCTGCATTAGCAAGTAGATATTTACTAAGCACATAATTTGATACTCAAAAATGAGTAAGGCAGAGTCATTCCCTCCCTTGAACTTACTGTTTCACAGGGGAGATGGACATGTAAGCAGATCATTTCCATTTAAATAAATGCGGTAATAGATACAATGGAGATAAAAGTAAGGGATTAGACAACTAACTGCTATGAGCATTTATTTTCTCGTCTTTAGAGTAGGGCTCACAGTAGCTCCAAACTATCACTGTGATGATAAAATGAAGCAATAAATGTAAAGTACTAACCATTGCGCTTGAAACCTGAGTTTTCTCATCTGTAAAATAATAGTGTTTTTCATCTGGAAAATACTGTCATTTCTTGAGGTTTTGGTGAAGGCTGGGTGAGGCAATGTGTGTAAGCACTTAGTACATTGCTTGGCGCATGTGAGACACTCAAACTTGTTAGCTATTGATCTTGTTGCTGCCATTGCTGCTTTCTTGGTGCAAACTCACGGCATCTGATTCAGTGCGTGACACATTTGTTGAGACAGGAGGGAGGCTGTCAAAGCAATCTTCCTAGAAAATACAATATGCACGGTGATTTGAAGAATGAAAAGCTGTCTGACAAGTGAAAAAGATGGGGATAAGGCATTTGAATGCATTCAATTCTCCCACGCAACTTCTATCTGTAGGATTTATACAATGTCTTGTCTCTGAAAGTTGAGCTCCTGGGTGAGCCAGGAGGACAGCCTTTAGATCCATGCCTGCAGCTTTTCTGCTGTGAATGTTCTGTGTAATTGTGCACAAATAACATGCCCAAAGTTAGAAAACCAGAATTTTTATAACATTAAATCAGAACTATTAAAGACAGGAAAAGAAAAAGAGAACGAAAATGTGCTTTAGTTAGTATTTGGGTTGTAAAATACAGAAATTCAATCAAGTTAGTTCAAATAAGGAGATATTTACCATGTGTAAGCATGCATACCAGTAACAAAGAATACAAGGACCCACAGTGAATTCGGGCCTGAATAAAAGGTCTGACTTTTTAAACAGATTCATGTTTCACAGAGCTTAGCCAGAGATAGATTGAAGATTGCATGGGTTTTTCTTTTTTTTTTTTAACATGTCAATTCTATCTGTCACATATTTTCTACAATTACTCCAAAATTCTGCCATGCCATATCTTGGTATTGTTGGTGATGTTTTGTATTTCCTATTATGAATTTTTGATGGTGCTTTTGTGAGATACTATCACAAAATCATGATGGCTCTGGGGACTGCTAGTCTTGACAATTTTAAACCTATTTTCTTAGGTCTCTCTAAAACTTTAATTAGTGCTTATTTTATTGCTCTATTATATGTGAATTTATAATTAGTTAAGCAACTCTGGGATAACTGTGGTGCAAGCAATTTTGATTAATTTTATCTAATTTGGTGCAATAGTAAAGATGGACTGCTTTCCAATAATTCAGCCACGGAAGGGACAATGTCAAGAATCTTCTGTTTAACTTAAGGGTGGTCCAAAGGCTGGTATAGATTTTATCATTACTTATTGTTATGCAAAAGCTAATGCTGAAATGTAACTTATGATTCCGAAGATTCACAGTACGCATACTGTGGTGCATGTGTTCACTCACCCCACCACCTGGTAAAGGACCTTCATTTGCACAGTACTAGCTTAGAAGGAAGAAGGATGTAAATTTGTGCAAATGCTGAAGTGCTACTTTGAAAAACAGGGGAGATAGACTATCTCTCTGCTTTCGGGGTTGCTGGTTTTAACAAGGGATGCTCCAAGTCCTCTTTTTGTTAATATTTTCATTTACATGTAGAAAACGTTCACATGTTAAGCCATTTCTTTTCAGAAAGAAAGATTCCTCCAAACTCAGATTTAACACCCCTTGCTGTTTGACAGTTCAACCTCTAGGCCAGAAAGTCACGTCTTACTCTATGTGACTACCAGAAATACATGTCTCCACCTAAGCAAATAGTAGGCCCTCAATAGATATTTATTACATACATGAACCACAGCAAAGTGTAGACTCAATCATTCTGAATTAATTCTTCTCTCACTTTTTCATTCTGGATAGTATCATGAGGTAAACAACAACCAACATAATGTTCTACATAAAAAGATCAAATGGACCCTCAACTAATTATGGAACCCTGATTATGGTTATTTCTACAAGTAAACCAGCTAGGAAAAACTTTTTGTGGAAAGCTGCCTTGGCAATTTAACTCCTTCATTATGGTTCCCCTTTCTCTCTCTTCCCTCATTCACAAGTGCATGATAATCACATCTACTTTATTCCTTGAAAGCATATTTTCACATCCAAAATTTACTGAGGACTTTCTTGAAATGGAGGGTATATAATGAAATGCTGTCTGCTCAGCCCATAAGAATTTCTGAAAAAAGCGAAGCTAAGCAGTAATTTTGGATTATATTGCAATAGTTCATTCAGTTGATGGACTCAATATAGCTACTCTGGCAATAGTAGGTTACTGAATTAATGAGTTTGGGTGTAATGTACCTAACTACCACAAGAAGGCATAAGCGTCTCTGACTAGGTATGGTGGGAAACTACCTGAGGTGCTCCATGTAAGAGTCTCTCTCATAGGAAAAACAAACACTAAATAAATCTCGATATTTAAACTAAATTAAGTATCAAATTATACTGAATTATTGTTGCACGCATTATATTTCAGGATTTCAGAGCTTGTGAAGCTGTAAGTAAATGATGTTCGATGTTGTCCAAATTCTCTACGTTTGTTCCAGGTTTAATCTGGGATTTCCTAGTTTTTGTAACCTAAAATAACTAAATAATAAAATGCTGGACATTTTTGAATCTATACATAAATTCCTGTATACTGCTTCCTCCTCACAGTGATCAACTCTAAAGCATGCATTGTGTGGGACATATAAATGGTTCATAGGCAGGTAAGCTGATAGATTGCAAGATGTAACAGAGAACCAGAACAAAAGAACAACATGCATAACAGCTCTGAAAAGAAAAATGAATTTCATTCTTTTTATCTCTTGGTTATATACAATGCACATCCAAAATCCATGATGTTTTCATGAAGAGTTATTTATAACCAGAAATTTATACACTTAAAAATTTTGTGTGATAATTTTTATAATTCTTAAATGAAAATAAAGACAAGAACAACATTATTATGAAAGATAGCACGAAGGTAACAGGACAGAATTGTAGAACTTTGTCAGAAAAATGTATGTAATTTTTATTTAAAATCAATTACAATAGTTCTGTGAGGTAAGTATTGACCTGAAAAGACACTCAGAAAAGAGGAAATAAGGCTAGTTAAGTATCATGTAATGAGTGACTTCTGTGCAGTTTGCTAGCTGAGAAAATCACGATCTTGATTCAATGCTTTGTTGAAAGTCGATATGGGTTATCTTTCTACCTAGAACAATTTCTGGGGTTGTTGTTAACTGTGTATCTTTATGGTAGAAGATGGAGAAAGAATAATTAATTTAGAATGATTAAAATGCTGCTTTTTAAGATAAATTCATTCACATGATAAATAATTATGAAGAGCATCCAGTTTTTGCCAAGCTTAGTGCTGCAGACTAGGATAAAATCCCCAGTTGCCACGGAGTTAATGTTGTAGTTGGATGAGATAGTCCACAAAACGCAATTGAAATGTATACTATATAACATTCTAAACAATGCCATGGAGAACAATGAAGCAGGCAAAACTTCTAGGGTGACAACTCACCAGGCAAGAGTGAAGGAGACTGTGTGAGAGGGAAAAGAGCACAAGATAAGACTGGGAAGCTGTGTGAGGAGGGTGACGTACCAAGGAGCAAGTGACGGGCATTTGCAGAGACACTGGCTACATTTTAATCTTTGGAAATAACAATTGTTCTTCAGTCCAGACTCAAAGCCAAATATAACTGGAGAATGGTCTTTACTGTGGTGAGATAGGGGGATCTCAATTTCTCATTTTTTCTGAGACTCTTATGTTTCTCTGTCTATTTTTGTTTCATGCTTTCTTGCACTGATTTATTTCTGGGTATCGGGGATATTATGACTAATGTTAGAGAATTAATCATCTCTGGAATTACTTCTAGTTTGTATTTTAATAATTTCCTCATTGTTCTATATTAGTAATAATATTTTAGTAGACAAATTACAATTGTAGAAGTTTATGAGGTACAATATGATGTTTTATATACATATGTAGATAATACAAAATAATTAAATGAAGCTAATGAACATATCCATACCCTCACTTTTTAAAAATCATCTTTTTTGTAGTGAGATCTGTGAAATTTGTACTCTTGGCTACTTTGGAAGTACTGACTATGGTCATTCTGCTGTACAATTGTTCTCAAAAACACATCTTTATATCCAGGACTAGAACTCAGACCTGGACCAAGCAAACCTAATAAACATTTACAGAACTCTCCACCCCAAATACAGAATATACATTCTTCTCAGCATCACATTGCACATACTCTAAAATTGACCACATAATTGGAAGTAAATCACTCCTCAGCAAATGCAAAAGAACGGAAATTATAACACTCTCTCAGACCACAGCACAATCAAGTTAGAACTCAGAATTCAGAAATTAACTCAGAACCGCACAGCTTCATGGAAACTGAACAACTGGCTCTTGAATGTTGACTGGATAAATAATGAAACGAAGGCAGAAATAAAGATGTTCTTAAAAACCAACGAGAATGAAGACACAACATACCAGAATCTCTGGGACACATTTAAAGCAGTTTCTAGAGGAAAATATATAGCAATAAATGCCCACATGAGAAGCAAGGAGTTATCTAAAATTGACACCCTATCGTCAAAATTGAAAGAGCTAGAGGAGCAAAAAAAAAAAAAAAAAAA